>NC_135874.1:28465947-28470947 GCF_031162955.1 Sander vitreus | reverse complement strand
CACTGCCGCTGGGTCTAACGTTAGCGGTCCCTCTGACCCACTGCCGCTGGGTCTAACGCTAGCGTGTCCTTCTGACCCACTGCCGCTGGGTCTAACGCTAGCGGTCCTCTGACCCACTGCCGCTGGGTCTAACGTTAGCGGTCCTCTGACCCACTGCCGCTGGGTCTAACGTTAGCGGTCCTCTGACCCACTGTCGCTGGGTCTAACGTTAGCGGTCCTCTGACCCACTGCTGCTAGGTTCAACGTTAGCGGTCCTCTGACCCACTGCCGCTGGGTCTAACGTTACGGTCCTCTGACCCACTGCCGCTGGGTCTAACGCTACGGTCCTCTGACCCACTGCTGCTGGGTCTAACGTTAGCGGTCGGCCGACCCACTGCTGCTGGGTCTAACGTTACGGTCCTCTGACCCACTGCTGCTGGGTCTAATCGCTAGCGGTCCTTCTGACCCACTGCTGCCGGGGTCTAACGCTAGCGGTCCTCTGACCCACTGCTGCTGGGTCTAACGCTAGCGTCCTTCTGACCCACTGCTGCTGGGTCTAACGTTAGCGGTCGGCTGACCCACTGCTGCTGGGTCTAACGTTAGCGTCCTTCTGACCCACTGGTCCTCTGACCCACTGCCGCTGGGTCTAACGCTAGCGGTCCTCTGACCCACTGCCGCTGGGTCTAACGTTAGCGGTCCTCTGACCCACTGCCGCTGGGTCTAACGTTAGCGGTCCTCCCACTGCCACTGGGTCTAACGCATGTCCTCTGACCCACTGCCGCTGGGCTCCAACGTTAGCGGTCCTCTGACCCACTGCCGCTGGGTCTGACGTAGCGGTCCTCTGACCCACTGCCGCTGGGTCTGACGTTAGCGGTCCTCTGACCCACTGCCGCTGGGTCTGACGTTAGCGGTCCTCTGACCCACTGCCGCTGGGTCTAACGTTAGCGGTCCTCTCGACCCACTGCCGCTGGTTCTAACGCTAGCGTCCTCTGACCCACTGCCGCTGGGTCTAACGCTACGGTCCTCTGACCCACTGCCGCTGGGTCTAACGCTAGCGGTCCTCTGACCCACTGCCGCTGGGTCTAACGTTAGCGGTCCTCTGACCCACCGCCGCTGGGTCTAACGTTAGCGGTCCTCCCTGACCCACTGCCGCTGGGTCTAACGTTAGCGGTCGGCTGACCCACTGCCGCTGGGTCTAACGTTAGCGGTCCTCTGACCCACTGCTGCTGGGTCTAACGTTAGCGGTCCTCTGACCCACTGCTGCTGGGTCTAACGTTAGCGGTCCTCTGACCCACTGCTGCTGGGTCTAACGTTAGCGGTCCTCTGACCCACTGCTGCTGGGTCTGACGTTAGCGGTCGGCTGACCCACTGCTGCTGGGTCTAACGTTAGCGGTCCTCTGACCCACTGGTCCTCTGACCCACTGCCGCTGGGTCTAACGTTAGCGGTCCTCTGACCCACTGCCGCTGGGTCTAACGTTAGCGGTCCTCTGACCCACTGCCGCTGGGTCTAACGCTAGCTGTCCTCTGACCCACTGCCACTGGGTCTAACGTTAGCGGTCCCTCTGACCCACTGCCGCTGGGTCTAACGCTAGCGTCCTCTGACCCACTGCCGCTGGGTCTGACGTTAGCGGTCCTCTGACCCACTGCCGCTGGGTCTGACGTATGGTCCTCTGACCCACTGCCGCTGGTCTGACGTTAGCGGTCCTCTGACCCACTGCCGCTGGGTCTGACGTTAGCGGTCCTCTGACCCACTGCCGCTGGGTCTGACGTTACGGTCCTCTGACCCACTGCCGCTGGGTCTAACGCATGGTCCTCTGACCCACTGCCGCTGGGTCTAACGTTAGCGGTCCTCTGACCCACTGCCACTGGGTCTAACGTTAGCGGTCCTCTGACCCACTGCCGCTGGGTCTAACGCTAGCGGTCCTCTGACCCACTGCCGCTGGGTCTGACGTTACGGTCCCTCTGACCCACTGCCGCTGGGTCTGACGTTAGCGGTCCTCCGACCCACTGCCGCTGGGTCTGACGTTCAGCGGTCCTCTGACCCACTGCCGCTGGGTCTGACGTTAGCGGTCCTCTGACCCACTGCCGCTGGGTCTGACGTTAGCGGTCCTTCTGACCCACTGCCGCTGGGTCCGACGTTAGCGTCCTCTGACCCACTGCCGCTGGGTCTGACGTTAGCGGTCCTCTGACCCACTGCCGCTGGGTCTGACGTTAGCGGTCCCTTCTGACCCACTGCCGCTGGGATTAACGTCAGCGGTCCTCTGACCCACTGCCGCTGGGTCTAACGTTAGCGGTCGGCTGACCCACTGCCGCTGGGTCTAACGTTAGCGGTCGGCTGACCCACTGCCGCTGGGTCTAACGTTAGCGGTCGGCTGACCCACTGCCGCTGGGTCTAACGTTAGCGGTCGGCTGACCCACTGCCGCTGGGTCTAACGTTAGCGGTCCTCTGGATTCGGTGCAGCCCTAATTTTGAGGAACATGTTTTTTCAGCGTGATGACTAGGTGTCGACAGTTAATGTTTTTTCAGGGCCAATACGATACAGATTATTAGTAGTTAATGAAACCCATATTTGGAACCGATATGCGTTTACTGTACAATAAAACAGAAAATCTTTTAGTCAAATGAACAGTTTGTAATGTTACAAACTCACTCAAATGCTTTAAGCAATTATTTAATAAAACTGAAACTTAAATACACAAACATACACAGCCAAAATAATGAATAAATAAAAACCAAAATTAACTTCCTGAAGTTGTAAACAGTTTTTAAACGGTAATTAAATAACTTTTATTGATTGTGTGGGTTACCTGTCCAGGTCTCTCTCTCTGTCTGTCTCTCTCTCTGTCTGTCTCTCTCTCTGTCTGTCTCTCTCTCTGTCTGTCTCTCTCGCTCTCTCTCTCTGTCTGTCTCTCTGTCTGTCTCTCTCTCTGCCTCTGTCTCTCTCTCTGTCTCTGTATCGCTCGCTCTCTGTCTCTCTCTCTGTCTCTGTATCGCTCGCTCTCTCTGTCTGTCTCTCTCTGTCTGTCTCTCTCTGTCTGTCTCTCTCTCTCTTTCTCTCTCTCTGTCTCTCTCTCTCTCTCTGTGTGTCTCTCTCTCTCTCGCTCGTTCGCTAATAAATAAAATATAAATAAAACACAGATACAGATAATCTGCAAATTGCCAAATATCGGCCCCGATAATCTGCCAGGCCAATCATTGGTCGATCCCTAGTGAGGACGGTATCAGAGTATTTGTCTGTGTGCGTGCTTAGTTGTTCAGAGGAACGGCCCTGATGCTCCCCGTGTCTATCCTGATCTGTCATCCTGGTAAATCTGGGCCACTGAGCTCACCCCCCACCTCTTCATCATCATCATCATCACCCCCCTCTGAGCTCTGACCTCACTCCTGCTCCCTGAGGAGCGCTTGATTCATGCTCAGCAGGTGCAGCGGGCGGGGAGGGGTGACGTGACTTCAGGCCTAAGCCGAGAGACTTATTAGCAGCTGACTTCCACAGATTACTGCCTCGGCCAAACAAACACTGCTCAGACTTCTGTTGTTAACCTCAAACTACAGGATCTCTTTCAGGATTAAGTCTGGATATCTGTGGGAGAAGTTCAACAGGTTTAAAGTCATCGTGACGCTTCCAGCTGGCCTGGAAGCTGATGTCTTTTTGTCTCACCATAGAAATAAAATAGATAGAAAGGCCATTTCCATTCAAATCAACGTAGCAGAAGTCAAACATAATGCTTCATCCACACAAAGCACATCTATCTCCAGATGAGTAAGTTAACAGCTTTGTCTAACGTTAGCGGTCCTCTGACCCACTGCTGCTGGGTCTAACGTTAGCGGTCCTCTGACCCACTGCTGCTGGGTCTAACGTTAGCGGTCCTCTGACCCACTGCTGCTGGGATTAACGTTAGCGGTCGGCTGACCCACTGCTGCTGGATCTAACGTTAGCGGTCGTCTGACCCACTGCTGCTGGGATTAACGTTAGCGGTCGGCTGACCCACTGCTGCTGGGTCTAACGCAGGGTCCTCTGACCCACTGCTGCTGGGTCTAACGTTAGCGGTCCTCTGACCCACTGCTGCTGGGTCTAACGTTAGCGGTCGGCTGACCCACTGCTGCTGGGTCTAACGTTAGCGGTCCTCTGACCCACTGCAGCTGGGTCTAACATTTCGATGACACCCTTAATCTTCATGGTTGTTTGTGTCTGTTTCCATTTTGCTTGTATTCATGGTCTTTCTGCATCTCTTCGTGGTTTGCTTTGGGTCTCTTTATGGTCATTTTATGTTTTCTTGTAGTCTCTCTGCATCGCTTTGTGGCTCAAAAATACCTTTTTTCCCCCGTGTAACGTTTGGTGAAGTCTAGAAGAGCCCCGCGATTAAATCATTTAATCCCCATTCAAGTTAGCAAAGCGCTAATTAGGAAGTAGCCGGCTCGACAGGAAGCAACGCCGATCATCCGGGTCATTTTACATGAGGAAAGCAACTCCCGCCTCCAGTGATGTAGCCATTTCTTATAATACATCCAGAATATGAGCAGTACAAGGGGTGTGTGTGTGTGTGTGTCGTCTTCAATGTCCTGTAAATGTTCATGACTCAGTGACATCACTGCTGTGTTATTGGAGGAATTTTTCCTTTTATGAACAAGCTTCAGACGTTTGGTTGTTTACACACACACACACACACGTCTTATGGTATGTCAGAGGAACCTCGGGAAGGGGGGGGGGGGTTGTGTGGATCTGTGGCTGTCAATCGCAGAGCCGTCCAATCAGAGCACGGCTGAGTTACTGCAGTCTGTTATGTAGTCCTCCTCAGTTGGCCGGGGTAGGACCTCTGGTTTCCCCGTTGTCATGGGGACCTTCACTAGAAGAAGTCGCCACCCCCCCGCTTAGCGTCCGAGTCTCTCTCACTCTCCCCTTGTTGCCATGGGCACCCTGGCAAAGAGCACCCTGTGTGTGTTTGAGTATAAATAGCTCTCAGCCTCCTCGGCCTTCATCAGTGTTTGGTTTCAGGAGCAGCTGCTCACAGACAGAAGGAGA
>NC_135874.1:28450947-28460947 GCF_031162955.1 Sander vitreus | reverse complement strand
GAGGACTTTCATTATTGAGCTTATTTATGATGGAGACTGCTTTAAGTCTTGGAAGTATTATTATTCTGTCTCCCACTGAGCCATGATGGAGTCCGCTTTCAGGGTTATTATTTTCATTATTCTATATGGTTCCTTCATGCAATGCATTGTGTTATTTAGTGTACAAAATGAAAATGCCAGCTGTGAGCTTTGATTGTGTTTACATCTATATTGGCCAAACAGTGTTGGAAGTGTCTCCTAAATTTGAAAAAAAAAAAGGTCTCATGAAAAAGCATTTTTGCAGAGTTTACACATTGCACATAATTGATAACAAATGGAAAACTTTAAGTTTTGATTTCCATTGTAGGAGGCAATACATTCCAAGAGTATTCCAAAGAAATTGTTCTGACATTTTTGGGTCTTAAATTATATTTGTTGAGGTCTTAAAAAGGTCTTAAAAAGCATTACATTTTACTTTTAAAATGGTGCAAGAACCCTGTAGCAGTGCCTAGCAGTACTTAGCAGTGCCTAGCAGTGCCTAGCAGTACTTAGCAGTGCCTAGCAGTACTTAGCAGTGCCTAGCAGTAGTTAGCAGTGCCTAGCAGTACTTAGCAGTGCCTAGCAGTGCCTAGCAGTAGTTAGCAGTGCCTAGCAGTAGTTAGCAGTGCCTGGCATAGCTGCTCAGCAGTGCCTAGCAGTGCCTAGCGGTACTTAGCAGTGCCTAGCAGTACTTGAGCAGTGCCTAGCAGCAGTAGTTAGCAGTGCCCAGCAGTAGTTAGCAGTGCCCTAGCGAGTAGTTAGCAGTGCCCTAGCAGTAGCTTAGCAGTGCCCTAGCAGATAGTTAGCAGTGCCCTAGCAGTACGTTAGCAGTGCCCTAGCAGTAGCTTAGCAGTGCCTAGCAGTAGTTAGCAGTGCCTAGCAGTAGTTAGCAGTGCCTAGCAGTAGTTAGCAGTGCCTAGCAGTAGTTAGCAGTGCCTAGCAGTAGTTAGCAGTGCCTAGCAGTGCCTAGCAGTGCCTAGCAGTCCCTGACTTTTTGCTAGAAGCTAACAACGTAGCTATGGCTGACCTTTGACCTACTTCAGCATATAAACATTAGCTCACTAAGAACCTGGGAACCACAATCCCAAACTGGCAGTTTGATCTTCTGTGTACTGAATTGTCGACCTAAAGTAAACTTCTTTGACTTTTATGAACATCATGTCTTTTTGTTAAATATTAGTTTTTCTAAAATGATTCTCAAAAATCCCAATATATCGCCTTACGCACAGTATCGAAATATATCTCAACATATTCAATCGTGACCCACGTATCGTATCTCCAGATTCTTGCCAGTACACAGCCCTATTATTTACGATACATTATTCATTCACAAAAGAATTGGTGTTCTCAAAGGTCAGATTTTTCCTCATTTTTTTGAATTGAGGCATTAAGATCAATTTCCAAAAGATTATTTTTTTATTCCTCTTTTTAGTCATCTTAAGCATGGGTTCCAATACTCATGAGCAGCACTGTACATCAGACTGGATTCCTCCTCTCTTCTTCCTTCTCTGCCTCCCTTCTCTCCTTCCTTCCCGTCTGCTTGATGTTTGCGTTCTCTCCTCCTTCCTGCAGGTGGGGAACGAAGGCTTGGCGTCGGAGGACGACGCCGACACGGAGGAGGCTCTGAAGGAGTTTGACTTCCTGGTGACGGCGGAGGACGGAGAGGGAGCCGGCGAGGCTCGGAGCTCTGGAGACGGGACGGAGTGGGGTGAGAGACACAAAGGGACCTTTTCACACCTGCGTTGTTTAGTTCAGGTTAAATGGGACCAAAACAAGAGACTCTTTAGAGCAAACTCAACTTCAGTAAGAGCCACATTGGGAAATAAGAATCACATCCAGGGCCAGACATGGAGAGTTTATTTACATGCTTTTATTTAGAAAAAGTATTGTTCTCATATAGCCTTCTTATGTACAGTTTGGTGGACATACATCTGTAAAAAGTCAGCAAAAAAGTTACTAAACCATCATAGAAAAAAGCCACAAAAACATCAGGGGGAAAAAGTGACAAAAACGTGAAAAAAAACTTCATAAAAATTAGAGGGAGTGGTCTAGGTCTAACTAAGACTTTTTACTCCCAGTGTTGTCGATGTAGAGCTGAGGATTGTTTGGGTTAGCATCCGGGGAAAATTAGGGGAAGAAAACAAGGTTACATTTTAAATCCTAGTTGCTGTGTGTTTCTGCAGCGGAGCCTCTCCCGTTTGCTCCTGGCGGGGGGAAGTCCTTCCTGTTGGGCAGCTCAGACGACGTGTTGGAGAGCGTGCTCGGTCTGGGCGACCTCGCCGACCTCACCGTCACCAACGACGAAACCGACTACAGCTACGACGTAAGACGCAAACCAAAAAACGCCAGCGAGCGGCAGTTAATGGACACATTCACTCATGCATTTAATCCAATCCATCCTTTTGTTACTGACCCTCAGCTGCCGTCCAATAAGGAGTCTTCGTTCAGGAAGACGTGGAACCCCAAGTACACGCTGCGGAGCCACTTTGACGGCGTCAGAGCGCTGGCCTTCCACCCCGTGGAGCCCTGTCTGGTCACCGTGTCTGAGGACCACACCCTCAAACTATGGAACCTCACCAAGACCGTCCCTGCCAAAAAGTACCTCTACGTAATAATAATAATAAGTGTGTGTGTGTGTCAGATTCTGTTTGCAGTATTCTTAGACAATATAATGAGTTGCATTTGGCTCTCGTTACGCGCTCTGGGCTCTTTTCTTTCCGTCTTGTTTAATTAACTTTATGATGTTGTTTAATGATGATGATGATGATTTCAGACACATGATGAAGGATCAGTTCAAACAATGTCTCAACGTTTAGCATCTACTACAGTCATTTTGACAAGAATTGCGGTGTGAATGTTGTATGTTGAAAGGCTGACGCTACCGTGAAAAGTACGAAAGATTTTAAACATTTTAAAGTGTGAACGGTGTTTCTCGGTGAATGAATGAATGACTAGATAGCAGTTGAAAACGTATGAATTAGTGTCAACTTTTAAAATTCCATCCATTCACTTGAATGGGGAAAAATGTCCCCGAAAACGTAGAATATTTCGGAAATTATAAAAGTTATGGACATTTTGTATAGAAGCAGGAATGTCCTAATCATGTTGAACGTTTTGATGTTTGAATGAAGTTTCTATGTTGAAAAATGTGGAAGGAGTTAATGTGCAAAAAGAAAAAGGGTAGAGCAATAGTTTACAAAGTGTTTTGACAGCGAAAACAAAAGCACATACAAATCAATACATCAATCAGTTCAATACACATACCTACCTACTGAATGTACAACATAGTGATAGTACTAGATAGTAGTATAGTGAAAAAGAGAGACGGGGCAGCACTTAAGGACTCAATAAACAAAATATTTAATAATTAACAGGCAAACAATGAGAAACGGGTCAAAATTATATATAATAATATATCCGAACTATGACAAAAGAACGTTGGAAAAAAGTGACAAATGTTCTACAAAAATATCTATTTTTATTATTTAACCTTTATTTATTCAGGGG
This sequence comes from Sander vitreus, assembly GCF_031162955.1. NCBI lineage: Eukaryota > Metazoa > Chordata > Actinopteri > Perciformes > Percidae > Sander > Sander vitreus. The sequence goes on along the minus strand of NC_135874.1, from coordinate 28,457,422 downwards.
AGGTTCACTGAGAGGCAGCCTCTCTTTTGCAGGAACGCCCTGATCACATTCACACACATTCACACCTGGAAGCTGCCTAGCACAACCACAGTCTGATCTGCTGCCACTGAGCAGCTCCACTGGAGCGGTTGGGGTTAAGGGCCTTGCTCAAGGGCACCTCAGTGGTGGTGATGAGGGAGGGACAAGCTCTTTCACTTTCCCACCCAGATTTTATCCTGTTGGTCTGGGGATTGAACCGACAACCTCCCGGTCACAAGCTCTCTTCTCTAACCTCTAGGCCACCACTGACAGACACACACACACAAAAACATTGGAAAAAACGACAAACGTGACAAACTTTTACACACTCATAGACACACAAACACGGACACACACACGCTCTTACACACACACACTCTTACACACTTTTACACACTCATAGACACACAAACACGGACACACACACGCTCTCTTACACAGACACACTATCGCACACTTTTACACACTCATAGACACACAAACACGGACACACACACGCTCTCTTACACAGACACACTATCGCACACTTTTACACACTCATAGACACACAAACACGGACACACACACGCTCTTACACACAGACACACTCTTACACACTTTTACACACTCATAGACACACAAACACGGACACACACACGCTCTTACACACAGACACTCTTACACTTTTACACACTCATAGACACACACACACACTCTTACACACAGACACACTCTTACACACTTTTACACACTCATAGACACACACACACTTTTACACACTCATAGACACACAAACACGGACACACACACACGCTCTTACACACAGACACACTCTTACACACTTTTACACACTCATAGACACACAAACACGGACACACACACACTCTCTTACACAGACACACTATCGCACACTTTTACACACTCATAGACACACAAACACGGACACACACACGCTCTTACACACAGACACACTCTTACACACTTTTACACACTCATAGACACACAAACACGGACACACACACGCTCTTACACACAGACACACTCTTACACACTTTTACACACTCATAGACACACACACACACTCTTACACAGACACACTATCGCACACTTTTACACACTCAGACACACAAACACGGACACACACACACACTCACACACTCATAGACACACAGACACACACACTAGGGGTGGTACGGTTCATGAAAAAACATCCTGTCTCATTGTCTCTGTTCAACCCAATGCGCAATGTAGCCTCCTGCCGTCAGCTGCCCGTATGTGACCTCAGACCTCAGTGTGTTTCTCTTTCGCGCGAAAGAAGAGCTGTGGACAAGTTACCAACCAAACGTACAGCTAAAGACATTTCAGACCGTCCTGCCAACCTGTAAACATTTTAACATCAATATACTACAACGTTTTTTCACTCTAAAGTCGCTGAAACAGCCACGGTATTTTTTTTTGGACATTTTGGTTGAAAGAAACCCAATTTTCTGATGTAGATACTTATTGAAATGGGTCAGATGTGACCCGAGAACAACAGGAGGGTTGAGTTCAGGACTACAGGACTATTAATAATTATCCTTTATAAGTAAAGGATCCGAGTACTTGTTCCACCTCGGTCTTTGAGGTAGTATTCGCTGTACATCAGACGGGATTTCCTTCGCTCGGTGCAGCTCTCATCGGTGGATTCTCTCTGCTTCAGAGGAAAATCCCTGACAGATCCTTAAGTATTTGCATCTCATTTCCTCCTCAGACGTGTCATAATCCCTGCAGACAACTGTCTCTCTCTCAGGATTTACTGACACAACATCACAACACCGCTCAGCTTCCAGGAGAAACCAGCTGCTTAAACATTTAGGAACAGAGCTGATGCAGGATGATGACGATGTGTTCAATAACAGTCTGGGTGTTTTTGTTTCTGTCTTTGTTTTACAGAAGTGCCTCTTTTGATGTGGAGCCCGTCTATACATTCAGAGCCCATGTGTACGTATCACTCACGTGCACACACTCTGCTCTTTAACGTTTTATGTAAATCATTTTGTATTGCTGCTAAATATGTGCCAGGGGAGAGAAAACGCTGCTTTGTCGGTCTGTCTCAGAGGAAGTGTAAACGCACCGCTGTGTGCTGTCTGTGTGGAGTGTAACCAAAACTTGCAACCGTTTTGTCGGCATTGCCTTGACTCACTTTGACTTGAACAAGCTCCCGACGCGTCATAGTCTATCTCCTTCTGCAATAATTGATTTAATGCAAAATGTAATTCAGTCGGTACCCTAAGAAGTACAGAATCCAAGACCATTTAATCAAGTCATTTAGTGTAGTTATTTGTCTCGGGTGCTGCTCTTAAAGCCTAACTCTCTCCAAAATGCAACCTAGGGTCTTTTTTGTGAATGTACCCGAGTCAAACTTTCGTTTACAAGCATATTTAGGACGGAAACGCCACTTTTAAGATGGACCGTATTCTGGTTTTTGGGTCAAATGGTCTTCTGAATGGGAGAGCTAGGGACGCTACGATGCTAGCCTCAAAATATCTATGTTTAAACCACTAAGAAGGCTCCACACAACATGAGACTTTGCTCCAAGTATCACCAGGGACTCTACACCTTAACCAAAGCACTGACAACATTGGTTGGTACCCAGAGTTTACTAAAAAGAGGTTTTCAACAACTCCCGTTAGCTGTTGTTCTTCCGGTCTCCGTCTATCGAGCCAGTCAGAAATAGTCGAGGGAGGAGAGTAAAGATGGAAAGCTCCTAAAGCTTAGTTCCATATAAATGCACGGATTATTCGTTGTTTTGTCGTTAGTGAAACACAATATTGACCTTGTAGTTGTAAAAGAAGTCTCATATAAGATGACATTTCCTCCTATGGAGTCCGTTCATTCACATTCAGAGATCTCCTATGTTGGACTGGGAAGATGGCAGATAGCGTAAACAACAACAGCTAACGGGAGTTGTTGAAAACCTCTTTTTAGTAAACTCTGGGTACACAACCAATGTTGTCCAGCATTCAAAAGGCCATTTGACCCAAAAACCAGAATACGGTCCATCTTAAAAGTGGTGATTCCGTCCTAAATATGCTTTTACACTAAGGTTTGACTCAGATACATTCACCAGAAGACCCTAGGTAGCATTTTTGCGAGAGTTAGGCTTTAAGCCTTTATAATGTTTGGGGGAAACCTGAATGTAAAGGAATAGCACACCAGTATCCTCTGAGGCCTGTAGAAGGTCAGTGATGTCTCTGGTAGACATTAAGAAGTCGTGCAGTGAGAACCTTTGAGAAGATCTCTCCGTCTCTGTCTGTCTCCAGAGGTCCGGTGTTGTCGTTGACGATGACCTCCAGCGGTGAGCAGTGTTTCAGCGGAGGCATCGACTCGACCATCCAGTGGTGGAACATCCCCAGCTCTAATGTTGACCCCTACGATACATACGGTACACACACACACACACACACACACACACACACACACACACACACACACACACACACACACACACACACACACTTTTACACACAAACACACACACTCATACGCACAGACACACTCATACACACACGGACGGATGCTTACACACACACACACACTCTTACAGACTCTTACACACAGACACATACACACACACACAGATACACTCCTACACGCAGTCTTTTACACACTGTTACACACAGACACACTGTTACACACAGACACACTGTTACACACAGACACACACACACACACAGACGCACTCTTACACACAGACACACTCTTACACACAGACGCACTCTTAAACACAGACACACACACACAGACACACTCTTAAACACAGACACACACACACAGACACACACACACACACACACAGACACACTCCTACACACACACTCTTTTACACACTCATACACACACACACAGACTCTTACACTCTTAGAGCTTTCACACACTGGGTGTTATTATTTTGCACCTCAATTTGGGGTTATTATAGTAAACTATAACGGTACAGTACGATAATGGAGCCCTCCCCTCTTTTTTTTTTTTTCCCCCCTCTCGTCCAATCAGATCCCAGTGTCCTGGCGGGGTCGTGGTTGGGGCACACGGACGCCGTGTGGGGATTGGCTTACAGCGGCATCAAGAACCGCCTCCTGTCCTGCTCGGCCGACGGCACGGTGAAACTGTGGAACCCGACGGAGAAGAACCCCTGCATCAGCACTTTCAACACAAACAAGGGTGAGGACGGAGGACGGAGGGCGGGCGACCCAACATCTGGATGTGGGTCTGGCTTGTCGAGGAGGGCGGAGGAACAGCAACTTGTTTATTGTGTTGACCTGCGTAGTTTCCAGTAGCGATCTTGAGTTTCTATAGACTAACTGTTAATTACAAATCCCCAAAAAAGAGAGTCCTAGACCGATACTGCTGGCTTACAGCTATGCTTGAACAGACCAACAAACACAAAAGTATTATTTTCAGGAACAAGCCTAACTGCAGTTGCTGAAAATGATCTGGCTGGGATTAAGAGAAAGAAAGCAACTTGTGTAGAAAGCTCAAAAATGTTTTGCGTCTCCAGACAGATATCTTACATTTTTGGGGTGAAAAATGTCTCTTTTTTTAATAGTAAAGGTTGCTGACCCCTGGTATAGACCAACGTAAGAGCTGAACTACATTGACCAGTCAGGAAACAAGATGATGCATTAACGTTAGTTTAACACATCACTGAGAGCATCCTAACGCAAAGAAATGTACTAAACATTCCTCGACTGGACTCCTTTAGTCTTGCTCTCTCCGTTCATTTTAACACATTTTATTCTCTCCTTTTCTACATGTGCTGTCACCGTAGACTTGTATATTTCGACAAAAACGTCTTAAAAAGGCGACAACAAAGGTCTAAAAAAAGGCGACCAGAATATCCTGCTTCTTACATGTGCAGAAACAATGCATTACGGAGAGAAATGGTCAAAATAAACCTTATACTTTGTCATTTCCAACCTGTGTTTTTAGAGCACGGGATCCCGACATCGGTGGACTTCAACGGGTGCGACCCAGCCCACATGGTGGCGTCGTTTAACAGCGGAGACGTGGTGGTCTACGACCTGGAGACCTCCCAGAATGCATTGGTGCTGAAGGGCCAGGGAGAAGGCAGTAAGACACACACACGCAATCACACGGACACACACAGAGACACAGACACACACACACACAGACACACACACACACACACAGACACACACAGAGACACAGACACACACACACACAGACCCAGAAACACACACACACGGACGGACACACACTCAACAGAAATGTGTAGTAATGTGTGCAGTTTGTGTCTGATTGTATTTTTCTCTCGTTCTTTTCCCTCTCCTTTAATTGGTCTTTCTCCTCTCAGCCCTCCCCGGGTCAAATCACATCAACAGAGTCGTCAGTCATCCCACTCTGCCGGTCACCATCACCGCCCACGAAGACAGGCAGATCAAGTTCTACGATAACAAGTCAGGTCAGTCTTTCTCTCTGCCCGTCCGTCGCCTAGGGTTGGCTATCCATACCAGAGAATGGCCATGATGTTAGTAAGTAGAGATGTTCTGATACCGATACCAGTATCAGTATCGCCTCCGATACTGTCTAAAACGCTGGTATCGGTATCAGGAAGTACTGGAGTTAATGCACCGATCAGATACCACGTAATAAAGCCCTGAAGAGAATCTACGTTAAAGTAGTTTATTTATGTTCTTTTCCCGTTATAACTGACTGTCAAACTGGAGAATAACAGAAAGTTCTGGGTGTTCATGTTTCACAAAGACTTTAACCTGAGCCAGACCCACAACAGAGATAGAAATAATATCACATCTATACAGAGATAGTAGTATACAGCTGTTATACATCATATCATCTATACAGAGATAGTAGTATACAGCTGTTATACATCATATCATCCATACAGAGATAGTAGTATACAGCTGTTATACATCATATCATCTATACAGAGATAGTAGTATACAGCTGTTATACATCATATCATCTATACAGAGATAGTAGTATACAGCTGTTATACATCATATCATCTATACAGAGATAGTAGTATACAGCTGTTATACATCATATCATCCATACAGGGATAGTAGTATACAGCTGTTATACATCATATCATCCATACAGGGATAGTAGTATACAGCTGTTATACATCATATCATCCATACAGGGATAGTAGTATACAGCTGTTATACATCATATCATCCATACAGGGATAGTAGTATACAGCTGTTATACATCATATCATCCATACAGAGATAGTAGTATACAGCTGTTAAAACATAATAAAATATATGACACACTGGTATCAGATCGGTACTTGGTATCGGGAAGAAAAACATGGTATCGGACCATCTCTACTTGAAAGCAGCATTAAGTCATGTCGGTGTTTCTCTGACAGCGTCCATGGTGTCTCAAAGTGCAGCTGGTCTCTACATCCCAGGTAGTTTAACTGCATTCCCGTTTCCTTCACTTGCTTCCCTTC
>NC_135874.1:28430947-28445947 GCF_031162955.1 Sander vitreus | reverse complement strand
CTGTCTGTAGATTCCTTCATGCTCAGCTCGTATTCTTCCAGATGTTTCATACCAGATGTTGTAACAGCGGTGATGTTGTGTATTGTTTAGGGTCCTCGCCACCACCAGACTAATCAGCATTGCAGATTGAACATGTAGCTGGACTTGAATGGCCTTCTTTTGACTGAAAGTACTGCCAAACAACCCTTTTTCTGCTCACCAGTTCCATTTCCACTTCCTCTCAGCCTGCTGCATTGAAGCTCCACCTACGTAAACACCTTCCTGTAATCAACGGCGCCGTCATCACGTCGACCAGCGTAGCGCGGAGTGACAGCGTAGGGTTCAGCAGAAACCAGAACCCCGTCAAAAAGCCCAATATTCAGCCCAATCAGAAGCCGAGTCCTGGATTCGGTGCATCCCTAAATTGTTACGTTACTAAATGAAGTGAACGGCAGAAAGCCAAACATCTGGAGGGGGTTTCTTCTTCAAAGCGTCCCGGAGGAGACTCAACGACGGAACGTAACATTTGATCTTTTAACCCGTCGAGGTTTTGTTGTATTTTAAGTTTTTTTTAAAAAATCTGAAGTAAAGTTTCAGGTTATGACTTTTTTACGTGTTTTTAAGAAGATAAGACTTGTCAGTTTGTTTTTAAAATGACCGCGTCGGGTTAAAAGACCAGATTTCCTGTTTGTGTCTCTGACGAGGTGCGAGCCGATTGGACGACAGAGGATTGGTTGATGCGTCTCAGTCACCCCCATCCCCCCCAATCCCCTCCCCCTCTCCCCACCCGGCGGGCCAATCAGAGCCCTGCGTTTAAACCCACAGAGCGAGGGATTCAGGCTGTAGTTGCGTTTGGACGTTTTTCTGTTTGTGTAAAATAAATCTAGTTTTTATAATCGTTTTTATAAACGTGGAAAACGTCTCGTTAGCGGAATCGCGGAGGATTCTGGGTCCTCGCTCACCCGTCCAGTCCTGCCGTCACACCCCCCCGTCTCAGCGGAGGAGTCACGTCACGCAGGAAGGAAAGGAGAGGGGGAGGAGTCTCGGAGGGGAGGTGAGACTCGTCCGTTTGTCGGTCCTGTTCATTAGGTTTTATTTATATAAAAGGATGAATTACACAACAAACACTTCTGCTAAATAACCAGGAAGTATTTGGCTTTACAGACTGGTACCTGAACGCGTCACGGTCTCACTGACTACGTTTACATGCACACTAATATTCCACTAGAGTCATGAAAACAGCATATTCCTGATCCCGTATGAAGCAAATATCTTAAAAGGAATATCTTCTGCTGCGTCCCCCTCTCATTCCCCCTGCTCTGGTGTTCCCCCCCTCTCATTCCCCCTGCTCTGGTGTTTCCCCCCTCTCATTCCCCCTGCTCTGGTGTCCCCTCTCATTCCTCCTGCTCTGGCGTCTCCCCCTCTCATTCCCCCCTGCTCTGGCGTTTCCCCCCTCTCATTCCCCCCTGCTCTGGCGTTTCCCCCCTCTCATTCCCCCCTGCTCTGGCGTTTCCCCCCTCTCATTCCCCCCTGCTCTGGCGTCTCCCCCCCCTCTCATTCCCCCCTGCTCTGGCGTCTCCCCCCTCTCATTCCCCCCTGCTCTGGCGTCTCCCCCCCTCTCATTCCCCCCTGCTCTGGCGTCTCCCCCCTCTCATTCCCCCCTGCTCTGGCGTCTCCCCCCCTCTCATTCCCCCCTGCTCTGGCGTCTCCCCCCTCTCATTCCCCCCCCTGCTCTGGCGTCTCCCCCCCTCTCATTCCCCCCCCTGCTCTGGCGTCTCCCCCCTCTCATTCCCCCCTGCTCTGGCGTCTCCCCCCTCTCATTCCCCCCTGCTCTGGCGTCTCCCCCCCCTCTCATTCCCCCCTGCTCTGGCGTCTCCCCCCTCTCATTCCCCCTGCTCTGGCGTCCCCCTGCAGGACTAGTATGTGCATGTAAACGTAGTCACTGCAAACAGAAGACGCCGTACAAGTTCCTCTTCCTCCTCTTCTTCATATCACTGTGTGAGTTTTCTCTTCACGTCGAGAACATTTAGACTTTTCTTCAACAAACGGGAGTAGAGTTATTTATATTATTGCTTTTTTAAAAGTCTCGTCCTTATCTTCTGAGGAACAGAGAAACGGTCCAATCAGACGCCTCATTTTCTTTTCTTTTTTTAAACAACAGCTGCCACCTGATTGGCTGAACATCCCCAAAACCTTTCTCCGACACACGGGGGGGTTATTTCATCGTTTGTTTTTAATTGAATGTTTTTTTTTTAAAGCTGAAGGGATTAGTAACGCGAGCGTCTCCTGATTGATCACAAATCTTTATTTTTCTCTTCACCCCCCCACACGCTACGACTTACTGTGTAACTAAAGACTCTGTTTTTTTTTGGTTTGTGTAATTGCATGATTAATACAATAAAAGTATTTTTTCTAGTCTTCCAGAAAAATGGAGAAAAAAAAAAAGTTCTGATCAGTTTGATGAGTTTTGTAAGTTTTTTTTTTTTTTTGGTTTTTTTTTTGGATTTCCGAACTATGAAACAGCAGATTTTAAAGATTGTACCACATAGCAGAATACAACTGTTGAAATGTATATAAAATGTCTATAATAACTATTAAATGGTGTACCTGTACAGAAGCTGCTGCTCCGCTCATCTTTCTGTGTGAAAACACAACACACACACACAGAGACACACACACACACAGAGACACACACACAGACAGAGACACACACAGAGACAGAGCACACACACACACACAGAGAGACACACACACACACACACACAGAGACACACACACACACACACACACAGAGACATACACACAGAGACACACAGACACACAGACACAGAGACATACACACACACAGAGACACACACAGAGAGACACACACACACACACACACACAGAGACATACACACACACAGAGAGACACACACACACACACACAGAGACACACAGCATACAGACACACACACACAGGGCTTTCAAACCAGGAAACGGGTGTTCATGTCCTGAAGACGTTAAAGGGTAACTACTGTTTTGTTTTTTTTCCAACCTGGATCCTGTGTGTGTGTGTGTGTGTGTGTGTGTGTCTAAGTGACTGATGGGAACAACAGTCTCTGACATTGGTCCAGTATTAAGCGAGATCGCTGCAGTTGGCAGCAGAGAAACGAGCTTCAATGTAAGTTAACAGGGCCATCGTTCAGCTGACAGACTCAGATTCTTATTCTAAGTGTCTGACAACATTATGAAAGGATCCCTACAGAGATAGACCTTTTAGTTAAAGAGGAAGATCCTTTTAGTTTAACATGAAACAGCCCCGAAATCACCATCACCAGACTCCACCAGACTCCATGTAAATAATCAGGACTTTTAGCGTGTATAGAGCCAGCATATCTCCACCAGACTCCATGTAAATAATCAGGACTTTTAGCGTGTATAGAGCCAGCATATTTCCACCAGACTCCATGTAAATAATCAGGACTTTTAGCGTGTATAGAGCCAGCATATCTCCACCAGACTCCATGTAAATAATCAGGACTTTTAGCGTGTATAGAGCCAGCATATCTCCACCAGACTCCATGTAAATAATCAGGACTTTTATCATCGTAACTTGAAATAAACACACAGTTTAATGATTTACATGTGAAATTTACTTGGTTTTATTCACGCTAAAATTACTGTTTTTTTTCTGGTGGGTTTAGCGCTAGCGACCTCATAGCTGTTTCTGGTTAAACAGGTCTTAAAGTGCTCATATTCTGCTCATTTTCAGGTTCATAATTGTATTTAGAGGTTATATCAGGATAGGTTTACATGGTTTCATATTTTAGTTGTACTGCTCATTGCTGCAGCTCCTCTCTTCACCCTGTGTTCAGGTCTCTGTTTTAGCTACAGAGTGAGAGCTCTCACTGCTGGAACATCTTTGTTGGCAGTCGCACATGCTCAGTAGCTAGGTAAGGACTACATGCTCAGTAGCTAGGTAAGGACTACATGCTCAGTAGCTAGGTAAGGACTACATGCTCAGTAGCTAGGTAAGGACTACTAGCCAGTCAGAAGCAGAGTATGAGGGCATCCCTTTCTCTCAGGATTTTGCAGGACAGGATTTTTTTGGGGGGGCAGTCACGTGATCGGGATGTGAGGGGAGTATTTTCGTGGGCTCGGGACGGGATGGGAGCGACAACTGATTCCCGTGTCACCCTCTACTGTTGACCCCTGGACCCCAAATAATGATTAAGCATGACATCAGGGAGTTTATTTTTAATAGTTCAAGAAAGAAAGAAAACAAATATTGGAATGAAATGACAAAGCATATTTGTGATGTCACCATCTCTCTGCGTCACAGTGCGTGTTTGACGGCGTGCACGGCCTCGATGACGGTGTGCCGTCTATCGGCGTTGGGCGGGACGGTGGTGGTCGGCGCCTGGCACACTGCGAGCAGAGCGTGGTGCCCGCTGGCGTCGGGGCCGCTGACGGTCATGGCGTCCAGGTGCTGACGCAGCAGACCCCTCAGCTGCTGGTTCTCTCGGCTCAGATCCTCTCGCTGCTTCCTCAGAGCTGCTCGCTGCAGCACGGCGCCATTGATGCTCCGCGTCACCAGCTGCAACTCCCACATCTCCTACATACACACACACACACACACACACACACACAGAGATACAGAGATACACACAGAGACACATACACACACACACACACACACACACACACACACAGAGACACATACACAGAGATACACACAGAGACACACACACACACACACACACACAGAGATACATACACACACACACACACACACACACACACACACACACACACACACACACACACACAGATATATACGCACACACACACACACACAGAGAGACACACACACACACAGAGAGACACAAACATACACACACACAGAGACACACAGAGACACACACATACACACACACACAGACACACGCACACGCACAGACAGACACACAAAGGCACACACACACACGTAATGGAACTCAGTACATGTACTCCAGTACTCTACTTGAGTACATGTTGAGGCAGTAATAGTATTGTTATATGGTATGGTGATAATATCGTATCGTGGGGCCCCTGGTGATTCTACTTCCTACCTTGACTGGTGCCTCCGTCTGCGTCTGCGTCTCCGTTTCTGTCTGCGTCTGCGTCTGGGCTCTCTGGAGCTCCTCTGACCAGGATAATGACGACAACACTTCCCTCTGCTCGCTCTCCAGCTTACGACACATTTCAGCGACTCGTAAAACCTTCTGACCCTGGGTCGGCACGGAGGGAAAGGACGGATGAGAACTGAGAGGACTCAGCTGGAGACAAACAGGAAGTGGAACCTAACAGAGAGGACTCATGCTGCGTTCCAGGTATCCTGTAACTCGTGTTTTCACAACCTTCTTCCCGTGAAAGTGACCTGGAAGGGCAGTCACACCCCTAACTTACTCCCCGTGAACTGGTACCAGATGGTTGTACTCCCAGTTACACACACACAAACAACAATGGCGCCCCCTGTTGATGCTGTACAGACGCCGCTGATTAACGGTGAGAAATAGAAATAAATAGACATGAATAGGCAACGTAAAGTAATCAAAACAATACACATACGATTGTGTACTACTACAGGTTATGTTTATTAAATGAAGCCCAAAATATGTTTCGCAGACTAGAAATTGCTAGTGTTAGCTAGCGCTAGCTAACGTCAACGTTAGGTAGCCGCTAGCTAACGCTAGCTGACGCTAGCTAGAAGGGTTTGTTGTGACTTTGCCTGGAAGTCGTGACTTGAAGTCATAACTTACGGGATAAAAATTGTGTCTGGAACGCAGCATCAGCTGTGGCTAGAAGGGAAACACACACACACACACACAGATAGACACTGACAGGCGCACACACACACACACACACAAACACACACAGATAGACACTGACAGGCGCACACACACACACAGACACACAGACAGACACACAGACACACACAGACAGACACACACACAGACAGACACACACACACACACAGATAGACACTGACACACACACACACACAGACACACACACACACACACACACACACACAGATAGACACTGACAGGCACACAGCACACACACACACACACACACACACACAAACACACACAGACACTGACAGGCGCACACACACACACACACACACAGACAGACACACAGACAGACACACACACACACACACACACACACACACACAGACAGACAGGCAGACACACACAGATAGACACTGACACACACACACAGACACACACACACACAGAAATAGACACAGACACACACACATAGACACACACACACACACACACACACACACACACACACACACACACACACACACACACACACAGAAATAGACACACACACACACACATAGACACACACACACACACAGACACAGACAGACACACACACACACACACACATAGACACACACACACACACACACAGACAGACACAGACAGACACACACACACACACACACACACACACACACATAGACACACACACACACACACACAGACACAGACAGACACACACACAGACACACACACACACACACACACACACACACACACACAGATAGACACACAGATAGACACAGACACACACAGATAGACACACACACACACACACACACACACACACAGACACACACACACACACACACACACACAGATAGACACACAGATAGACACAGACACACACAGATAGACACACACACACTTCCTCAACAGAACACTGTGGACAAACAGAAAGTTAACAGCTGGCGTCACCTTGGCGATGAGCGCCTGCAGCTTCTTAGCGGCGTTGTCGCTCTGGACGGTGAGCTGGGTCAGCTGTTTCCTGGCGGCGGCGTGCGCCTGACTCAGCTGGTCCCGGAGCTCGTGAGTCTTCGTGTTCACCTGGTTCCTGGCGGCCGACAGACGGGTTTCCACCGAGGAGTTCTCCGTCTGACTGGAGGTCAGCGTCTCCCGCAGGCTGATGACGGTGTCCTGGGAGACGAGACGCTAACGTTAAGCCTTTCTTCAACAGGCGGGATATAGGAAAGGCAACAGGGCTGTAACCATCAGAGGTGGGGGACTCCAGTCAGGACTTAGGGCTGGGCGATACGGAGAAAATCAAATATCACCATATATATTATCGATACCCCAACGATATTGTAGTGTTGACTACTGGTGCTTTCACAGTGACCAGTCCTTCCAGAAAGAGGACAATATTTTGTGATTGTTACGGGCAAAAATCCTTAATTATGTGTCACGTTTTCTTAAAAAATGTGACGGGAATATGCGGGATATTTATGCGATGAAATTCCGGGAAAACTGTGATGTCATCGTGACTTCATCGCGGGGTTTGCAGCCTTTCGATGACGTTCACGTGGTGTAATGACGTCACTTCATAACGTTCTCATGGCAGCATTATTATGGTTAATGTTGCTATAATGTCTAAGTGGGTAAAGGCAACAGTCTGGTAAGTCCAGAAAAGTACATCCCTCTACTGTAATGCAGCCTTTAAAACCAGGAGAAGACACTTACGTCATTAGGGTTGGGTACCGAAACCCTAATGATCCTCGGTTCCTAAGCAACCAGTAGGATTCGGACCAGAAACGCAAATTTCGGTTCCTTATTTCGGTTCCACTTAATGTGTCGACTGAAATATTTTCCCTCTGTCGCTCCGAAACGGACGTAAATATATCCCCCTCTCTCTGTAGTCTACCGTCAGCTCGCTATATATATATATATATATATATATATGTATGTATATATATATATATATAGATGATATCTAGTCTCGTATCATATATATCGATATAATACACAGCTCTAGTCAGACTTGAGATAGATGACTATGACATATGACTTGACTTTTTATTTTATTTGTTTTTATTAAAGAGCCCATATTATGAAAAACATCACTTTTTCTGGGATTTGGGGAGTTATTTTAGTGTCTCTGGTGCTTCATACAGACGTTGATAACCCTCCATGCTGTTCTGAGTGAGATACGGTTTCTGAATGTGTCCTGTCTTCAGTCTCTGGGTCAGCTGGTCAACATCTGCACGGCTTTCTACGTCACTAGCTGAGACGAGGGGGGCTAGGGGGCTAACCGTTAGCATGCTAGCTCGTTCTCAATGGCAGAAACACTGCTACAACACACACTAGTTCACCCTAATCTCCAAAAGAACTACTTCCATGTCCCTGTTCTGCAGGTATTCACACAAAGGTGGAAGTGTTCCCTCGTTTAGAAGAAGTCTCCCAGCTAATCCTGCCTTGTACTACTGAAGTTGGAGAAACAGCTAGCTAGCTCATGTAGTCCTTACCTAGCTACTGAGCATGTAGTCCTTACCTAGCTACTGAGCATGTAGTCCTTACCTAGCTACTGAGCATGTAGTCCTTACCTAGCTACTGAGCATGTAGTCCTTACCTAGCTACTGAGCATGTAGTCCTTACCTAGCTACTGAGCGTGTAGTCCTTACCTAGCTACTGAGCGTTTAGTCCTTACCTAGCTACTGAACATGTAGTCCTTACCTAGCTACTGAGCGTGTAGTCCTTACCTAGCTACTGAGCGTGTAGTCCTTACCTAGCTACTGAACATGTAGTCCTTACCTAGCTACTGAGCGTGTAGTCCTTACCTAGCTACTGAGCGTGTAGTCCTTACCTAGCTACTGAGCATGTAGTCCTTACCCTAGCTACTGAGCGTTTAGTCCTTACCTAGCTACTGAGCATGTAGTCCTTACCTAGCTACTGAGCATGTAGTCCTTACCTAGCTACTGAGCGTGTAGTCCTTACCTAGCTACTGAGCGTGTAGTCCTTACCTAGCTACTGAGCACGTAGTCCTTACCTAGCTACTGAGCGTGTAGTCCTTACCTAGCTACTGAGCGTGTAGTCCTTACTTAGCTACTGAGCGTGTAGTCCTTACCTAGCTACTGAGCGTGTAGTCCTTACCTAGCTACTGAGCGTGTAGTCCTTACCTAGCTACTGAGCGTGTAGTCCTTACTTAGCTACTGAGCGTGTAGTCCTTACTTAGCTACTGAGCATGTAGTCCTTACTTAGCTACTGAGCGTGTAGTCCTTACCTAGCTACTGAACATGTAGTCCTTACCTAGCTACTGAGCATGTAGTCCTTACCTAGCTACTGAGCGTGTAGTCCTTACTTAGCTACTGAGCATGTAGTCCTTACTTAGCTACTGAGCATGTAGTCCTTACCTAGCTACTGAGCGTGTAGTCCTTACCTAGCTACTGAGCATGTAGTCCTTACCTAGCTACTGAGCGTAGTCCTTACCTAGCTACTGAGCGTGTAGTCCTTACTTAGCTACTGAGCATGTAGTCCTTACTTAGCTACTGAGCATGTAGTCCTTACCTAGCTACTGAGCGTGTAGTCCTTACCTAGCTACTGAGCATGTGCGACTGCCAACAAAGATGTTCCAGCAGTGAGAGGTCTCACTCTGTAGCTAAAACAGAGACCTGAACACAGGGTGAAAAGAGGAGCTGCAGCAATGAGCAGTACAACTAAAAAATGAAACCATGTAAAGCTATTCTGATACAACCTCAAATTACAATTATGAACCTGAAAATGAGCAGAATATGAGCACTTTAATGTAATAGCCAGGCCGCGTTATTTATATTTAAGGTATTGAAATTAAAAGGCAGGCCCGCGATGGGCAGTGGTGGTTAGACGCGAGAAGAAACCCCCGCTGCCCATCGTTGACCAGCCTCCGCGGAAGGTAAACCTAGCACCTTAACTGGATATATGTCTCTGTAATGACGTTTTTGCTGCAACAGTTTCGCTGCAATATTGAAAATAAAAAGACTTTTCATGACAACAAATGTCTTTTTAAACTGATTATGACTTATAGCAGGGACTTGCTTGACTTGTAGCAGGGACTTGAGACTTGCTTGACTTATAGCAGGGACTTGCTTGACTTATAGCAGGGACTTGCTTGACTTATAGCAGGGACTTGAGACTTGCTTGACTTATAGCAGGGACTTGAGACTTGCTTGACTTATAGCAGGGACTTGCTTGACTTATAGCAGGGACTTGCTTGACTTATAGCAGGGACTTGAGACTTGCTTGACTTATAGCAGGGACTTGCTTGACTTATAGCAGGGACTTGAGACTTGCTTGACTTATAGCAGGGACTTGAGACTTGCTTGACTTATAGCAGGGACTTGAGACTTGCTTGACTTATAGGGACTTGCTTGACTTATAGCAGGGACTTGAGACTTGCTTGACTTATAGCAGGGACTTGAGACTTGCTTGACTTAAAGCAGGGACTTGAGACTTGCTTGACTTATAGCAGGGACTTGCTTGACTTATAGCAGGGACTTGAGACTTGCTTGACTTATAGCAGGGACTTGAGACTTGCTTGACTTATAGCAGGGACTTGAGACTTGTGACTTATGCAGGGACTTTCTTGACTTATAGCAGGGACTTGAGACTTGTGACTTATAGCAGGGACTTGAGACTTGCTTGACTTATAGCAGGGACTTGCTTGACTTATAGCAGGGACTTGAGACTTGCTTGACTTATAGCAGGGACTTGAGACTTGCTTGACTTATAGCAGGGACTTGAGACTTGCTTGACTTATAGCAGGGACTTGAGACTTGCTTGGGACTTGCACATGTGTGACTTACTCCCACCTCTGGTAACCATACATCTATATATATCGATTCAGTCCTCAACGGTCCACTATTATCGGCACAAAGGGAAAATATCTTTACAAATCGTCATCTTTAAAATGTGCTTTTAATTAAAAATATTCCCACTTATATTTTATCTAAACATTTTTTATCATTGTTTGTCTGTTCTTTTATTTTTGTCTCGTTGAGCACTTTAAGTGCTCTATGAAGTTTGTTGATGATTCATTAGGAGACTTTGTGTCTTGTGCGACATCACCTCTCACTGACCTGCAGCATCTTGACCTTCCTCATATCTGCGTCTGTTTTCTCCACCAGATCCTGCGTTCTGCAGAGCAGGAGGGACAGCTGCTGTGTCTCGACGCTGCACAGCTGCTCGGCCTCCTGATTCTGCAGCAGCTTCTCCCTCAGCGTGCCCTTGTTCTCCAGCAGCAGCGCTGCTTTCTGTCCACAGAGAGACAGACGCAGAGAGTCAGAGAGACAGAGATGCAGAGAGACAGAGACGCAGAGAGACAGAGAGTCAGCGACGCAGAGACACAGAGTGACAGAGAGTCAGAGACACAGAGAGACAGACAGTCAGAGACACAGAGACGCAGAGAGACACAGAGACAGAGAGACAGAGACACAGAGAGACAGAGAGAGACACACAGAGACAGACAGACAGAGACGCAGAGAGACAGAGAGACAGAGACGCAGAGAGACACAGAGACAGAGACGCAGAGACAGAGATGCAGAGACAGAGATGCAGAGAGACATAGACGCAGAGAGACATAGACCCAGAGAGACAGAGAGTCAGAGACTCAGAGAGACAGAGAGTCAGAAACGCAGAGAGACAGAGATGCAGAGAGACAGAAAGACAAAGATGCAGAGAGAGAGAGACAGAGACACAGAGTCAGAGAGTCAGAGTCAGAGAGACAGAGACACAGAGAAGCAGTCAGAGAGACAGAAAGACAGAGATGCAGAGAGAGACAGAGACACAGAGTCAGAGAGACAGAGTCAGAGAGACAGAGACGCAGAGAGACAGAGAGTCAGAGACAGAGACACAGCGAGACAGAGAGTCAGAGAAGCAGAGAGACAGAGAGTCAGAGAAGCAGAGTCAGAGAGACAGAGAGTCAGAGACGCAGAGAGTCAGAGAGTCAGAGACGCAGAGAGACAGAGAGTCAGAGAAGCAGAGAGACAGAGAGTCAGAGAAGCAGAGTCAGAGAGACAGAGAGTCAGAGACGCAGAGAGTCAGAGAGTCAGAGACGCAGAGAGACAGAGAGACAGAGAGACAGAGACTCAGAAAGACGCAGCTCAGCTGTTATATTAACGTTCTTCCCTTCAGTAGTTACAATTGATCAACATTTATATGTTTTAAATACATGTGAAATAGGTTGGAATGAACTGCTTCAAACTCGCACAGTGTTGCATGATGGGAGAATACTAGGACTACTGGGTATCGCTCGTGTGATAAAGAGCGTTAATTAATGTTAACCTGGCTCAGGGGGGGTCAGCAGTAAACAATGTCTAACTATTCTCCTGTACTGTTAAACTTTCTGCATACAAAACATACGTAAGACAGAAAAGAGGTCCGGTCCACTATAGGGTGTATGAAGTCAATGGGAAACATGTTTTACAGGGAAGAAGGAAATATATACAAGGTTTACGGGCCCCTGAACGGTTATTTTTTACCTCTTTTGGGGAGTGGTAGTCTTTCATATTGTTTAAGGGGGGACAGATCTACCTCTTCTAGGTTCATAACCCATAGTATGGTCTGGGTCCGGACTGTTCTACAGACTGTAAGTGTGTCTCAGAAAGTTTGAAGACGGCAGTGAGATACCCTGTCTTCGTGAGCGCTCTCGTACGCTGCGATGCCTTCACTGTACAGTCTCTGGATCTCGTTCATCACGGCTTTGTGCTGCTGCTCCACGGTGAACTTTGCGTCAGCCAGATCGGCTCGCTGCTGCCGGCAGTGGGATGAGATCTGCTTCCTGAAATAAACAACCAGAGACATCATGAATCTGAAGGCAGAGATCCCTCTAACACACTGGCTCTCAAACCTTTTTCAATAATGTTCCCAGTAGACAGTAGAAGTAACTAGAGCCTTGGAACTGAAAAACATTTAGCAAAAACTACCCCCTGCAGTCCTCCAGAGTCCCCCTAGGGGGGACACGTACCCCCTGCAGCCCTCCAGAGTCCCCCTAGGGGGACACGTACCCCCTGCAGCCCTCCAGAGTCCCCCTAGGGGGACACGTACCCCCTGCAGCCCTCCAGAGTACCCCCTAGGGGGACACGTACCCCCTGCAGTCCTCCAGAGTCCCCCTAGGGGGATACGTACCCCCTGCAGCCCTCCAGAGTACCCCTAGGGGGACACGTACCCCCTGCAGTCCTCCAGAGTCCCCCTAGGGGGATACGAACCCCCTGCAGTCCTCCAGAGTACCTCTAAGACACAACTCCCATAGCAGTTTTAACATGCATGGGGCGCCCTTGGCTCAGGCGCACTCATCTCTGTGTGGTGCTTTAATACCAGCCCCTCCCGCACTGGGTTGCTCAATCACACTCATTTGCTAATGTCTGTAGTTATTCCACGAAGGTTCTCACATTCAGGCCAACTCCACACTTCAATCAATCATACTAACCAGACGAGAGACATCGAGGCCATTAAAAGTCACTGATGGTAAATCATCCAAGTGATGGGACACAAAGCGAAGAGCATTCTCACCAACCTCATTCAGTAGTTTTAGACAGCTCTTAACATTGTTGACATCTTTCAGTTGCTCTTTGTGAGCTACACAATGCTGCCCCGTGCCAGGAGTTCAACCAGGACCTTTTCGGAGTCTTCAATCCACTCAGATCCAAAGTGATTTACAGCCATCAGGATAACGTCATCCTGAGGCACCGTCTTCACTTTGACAGAAAGGAAGCTTAACAGTTCATCTTCCATAGTTTTGCCATCAATAGTGGTGTAAATCTCAGGTTTAATCCTTTGTTTGATAACATGCCGTGCTGCTCTGTCATCGGTGGCCATCTTGTGAAAAACGAGAAACGTCTCTGTCACTGTCTCTGTCACCGTCAAACGCCTCTGTCACTGTCTCTGTCACCGTCAAACGCCTCTGTCACCGTCAAACGTCTCTGTCACTGTCTCTCTGTCACCGTCAAACGTCTCTGTCACTGTCTCTGTCACTGTCAAATGTCTCTGTCACTGTCAAACGCCTCTGTCACTGTCAAACGCCTCTGTCACCGTCAAACGTCTCTGTCACTGTCTCTGTCACTGTCAAACGCCTCTGTCACTGTCAAACGTCTCTGTCACTGTCTCTGTCACTGTCAAACGCCTCTGTCACTGTCAAACGTCTCTGTCACTGTCTCTGTCACTGTCAAACGCCTCTGTCACTGTCACTGTCACTGTCAAACGCCTCTGTCACTGTCTCTGTCACTGTCAAACGTCTCTGTCACTGTCTCTGTCACTGTCTCTGTCACTGTCAAACGTCTCTGTCACCGTCAAACGTATCTGTCACTGTCAAACGTATCTGTCACTGTCAAACGTCTCTGTCACTGTCAAACGCCTGTCACTGTCAAACGTCTCTGTCACTGTCTCTGTCACTGTCTCTGTCACTGTCAAACGCCTCTGTCACTGTCTCTGTCACTGTCAAATGTCTCTGTCACTGTCAAACGTATCTGTCACTGTCAAACGTCTCTGTCACCGTCAAAAGCCTCTGTCACCGTCAAACGCCTCTGTTACTGTCAAACGCCTCTGTTACTGTCAAACTGTCAAAAAAACCTGACAACAAGTCAGTGTTTACAGATTGGTCTGCTTCCGGCAAGGAATTTGGGCAGTTTGGGAAGCTACGATACCCGTTAGCAGCATTAGCAGCAGCTGAGAGTTTATCATGTGACAGAGAAAACATGAAAGGTGGAGCAATATGTCCTGTATGTCCCTTACACACACACACACACACACACACACACACACACACACACACACACACACACACACACACACACACACACACACACAGACAGACAGACAGCACACACACACACACACACACACCTCACACACACACAGCAGTATGTCCTGTATGTCCCTTACACACACACACACACGCACACACACGCACACACACACGCACACACACGCACACAGACAGACAGACAGACAGACAGACAGACAGACACACACACACACACACACTCTCACACACACACAGCAGTATGTCCTGTATGTCCCTTACACGCACACACACACACACACACACGCGCACACACACACACACACACACACACACAGACAGACACTCACACACACAGCAGTATGTCACTCACACACACACACACACACACACACACACACACACACACAGACAGACAGACAGACAGACACACTCACACACACACACACACAG
>NC_135874.1:28415947-28428447 GCF_031162955.1 Sander vitreus | reverse complement strand
TGTGTGTGTGTGAAGTATGAAGTGTATGTGTGTGTGAAGTGTGAAGTGTATGTGTGTGTGTGTGTGTGTGTGAGAAGTGTGTGTGTGTGTGTGAGAAATGTGTGTGTGTGTGTGTGTGTGTGTGTGTGTGTGTGTGTGTGTGTGTGTGTGTGTGTGTGTGTGTGTGTGTGTGTGTGTGTGTGTGTGTGTGTGTGTGTGAGAAATGTGTGTGTGTGTGTGTGTGTGTGTGTGTGTGTGTGAGAAATGTGTGTGTGTGTGTGTGTGTGTGTGTGTGTGTGGACTTGCCAGACCTTCCTTCGCCGCGCTGTGGAGGAAGGTCTGGCATTGTGAGACTAATTATTCTGATTGTAAACGTGTTGGTTACCTTGAGAAACAGAGTGAGGATCTCCTCTCTCTTCCTGGTCATCTCCTCCTCGGCCTGAGCTCTCTGCTGCTGGAACAGCAGCTTCTCCTCCTCCGTCTTCCCTCCTCCTTTACTTCCTCCTCCTTTCTTTGGCATGATCACCCTCTTCTCTTCGTCCTCGTCTTTCTCGCTCCGCTGCTTTGATATCAGACTGCACAACACCTGCATGTAGTATGCAAGAAATAAGAACAGGGTTTTCTCTACATTCATCTGTCTTTGTAGTCATTCTGGCTCGTTTGTAGTTTTTTGTGTGTCTCTTTGAAGTAACATTTGGCCCTTTTCCACTACGTGGTACCTGCTCGACTCTACTCACCTTTTTAGGCTTTCCATTACGAAAAAAAGTCCCTGGTACCTGCTAACAGGTACTTTATTTAGTACCACCTCAGTCGAGGTTCCCAGCGAGCTGAGGCGATACCAAAAGGTGACGTGAAAGCGACAGACGGGGGTGTCCTGAACAAACCCGCCAGTTTTAAATAGTTCAGCCAGCTGTGTTTATTTGTTGCTGCCTCCAGCTTAATCTTCTGGTGTGTGTGTCGAGTCGGGATTTAACGACCAGGCACGCTGAGGAGGTACTAACATCTGCAACGGAAAACGGACGCACAGTGTGTCGAGTCGAGGCGAGTAGAGTCGAGCAGGTACCATGTAATGGAAAAACGCCATTAGTGAGTCTCTTGGTGGACATTTTGTGTCTCCTTATAGTCGTGTTGCATCCATTTGTAGTCATTCTGGGTCCGTTGTAGTTGTTTTGAATACATTTTTACAAGTGTCACCTTTCTTTATGGTTATTTTTGGGTTGTTTTTGTTGATTTGTTTCTATTTTCAGTCTTTGGCGTCTTTTTGTTGTCATTTTTCTCTCTCCTTGTAGTCCTTTTGAATCAATTATTTTACGTTTTACATGTCTTTTTTTGCGTTTTGGGTAGTTTGTAGTCATTTTGGGTCATTTGTAGTCGTTTTGTGTGTGTTTTTGGTCATTTTTTGTGTCCTTGTTGTCGTTTTGCATCAATTATTCGTTATTTTACCTCTCTTTGTAGTCATTTTTTGTATGCTTTTGGTCATTTGAATGAATGAATGCCTTTAATGTCATTGCATTTAAGTACAACGAGATTGTACAGACACACACACACACACACACACACACACAGACACACACACACACAGACACACACACACACACACACACACACACACACACACACACACACACACACACACACACACACACACACACACACAGACACACACACAAACAGACACACACAGGCACACACACACACACACACACACACACACACACACACACACACACAGACACACACACACAGACACACACACACACACACACACACACACACACACACACAGAGACACACACACAGACACACATACACAGACACACACAAACACACACACACACACACACAGACACACACACACACACACACAGACACACACACGATATTTGTTATCGTTTTGTGTCTATTTTTAGACATTATATGTATGTTTTTGGTCATTTTTCGTCTCCTTGTAACCTTAGTCGTTTAGCATCAATTCTTAGTCGTTTCCTGCCGTTAGCTACAAAGTGCTAATTTAATTTAAAACCCGACGTTAAATACCACCAGGCTGCTGTAACGGAGTCTTTGTAACGGAGTCTTTGAGTACATTAAACATGTAACGTTAACGTTAGTCGACATTTAGCGGCGCCGTGTGTAAAATATGGCGTAATAAACTTACCGTTGACAAACTGTCGGTGGTGTGTTTGTGTCCGTCTCCGTAGCAACGGCTTTATTGGATCAAACCAACTGGTAGAAATGAAGGGAGGGGGGGTGAAAATGCTGAAAATGCCCCAAGAAATCTTAGAATGAACCTAAAAAACGTGATTTTGTATATAAATTATAAACTATATTTACCAGTTTAGGCCAATATCATAGTTATATTAGAGCACTTGATAACATTGATAACATTTAGCCACTAGATGTCGCAGTTCCCCCCCCCCAATGGATTTTCTTCTTTTTTTCAGGAATGTAAATAGTCGAAAGTCAGACATCATAAATTCACATGAAGTCAAAAAGGACAAAAAAACAAGTGCTGAATAGATAACCAAAATGATTGGTTATGATGATGAAAATGTAGATACACTTGTCTCATTATTAACAGTCAATTATTATTAACATAAAACATCTATCAAAAACACTTTTAACCTCCGCCCCCAATACAATACATACTGTCTATGTTTCACACTTATTCAATTCAATAAGCTTTATTGACATTAACAAAACCAAAAACACGTTTTCCAAAAGCAATCAGATACATAAACACGTATTAAAAACATAGATGTAATTTAATATTAATGTGTTCATAGTCACTCACTGGCTCACAAGTCTTGTTTGGAAGCAGGGACCAAACATCAGAGATAAACAAAACATTAATTTCAGACCCAATTATTTATAAAATAAATCATTCACAATCATATTTTTTTTTATTTCAGGATATTATTCCATGGATATGTGTTAATATATGTATGTTTTGTGTTTTAATATATATATATATTATCGTGTTTTTTTTTAAAAAAGCGCAGAAAAGAAATCAAATAAAACGTAATAATTACGTAAACTGACCGTTCCGCTGGGGAATTTTCTGTTGCAATACCGCGAATGGCCACTGCATGAAATCAGCGGAGCGGCTCAGCGCTGTTCGTGGGTGCTTGGCCTAGTCTGCCGTAAAAACCCACAACGAAGAAGAAGAAGCGGAAATGAGGTCCTTTTGTTTTGAAAGAGGGAAATTTAAAACTCGGCGGATAATCAAACGTAAACACACAACAAGCGGAGTAAATGTTCCCGAAACGAGACGAAGATGCTCGCAGTCTGACATCTCCGCGTCCCCGAATGTAAAGTAAGTGGTTATTCGTCGTTTTCCTCGCAGACATTTCGTCGTGTTGTAACGTTAGATGTTAAACCTGTCTTATTTTGGGACGTTTGAACCTCTCTTTACCGGTTGTCTTTGTATGTATTGCAGCGCCATATTTATATTTCTTAGCTACGTGTTAAACATATTTTGTTCAGAAATTCGACGGGAACAGACTTATTTTACCGTAACGTCACCTTGTTGTATTCAACACACACGCACACGCATTCACACAGACACAAACACACACACACACACACAGACACAAACACGCACGCACACACATACACAAACACACACACACACACACACAGACACAAACACGCACGCACACACAAACACACACGCAGACACACGCACGCACACATACACACACACACAAACACACGCACGCTGGCTGTGGCAACAACGACACACCTTCGACGTTCTGTGTGTGTGTCGCGTTAGGTCACAGCAGTTTACTGCGGCGCCGTAGTTCCCTACTCCAATCATATACTTACACATATCACGTCTTATGTTCATACAATGCACAGGATATATACTGGGTACACACAAAGAAAAGGCAGCGCGACAATATTTGAAGATTGGGTCGGTCATGGAGTCTGTAAACTGATGCTGAAATCTCTGATGTAATAAACCTTTTTATAATCGAGAACAGTGTCAACGAAGTTCCTCTTCCACGCATCGGCAACGCGGTGCTGCAACTAAAGACACAACACAGTTCTGCGGAGGCTCCAGGCAGAGCTTTCACCGTAGATCAGGCCACTTACACAGGCTACGGAGAAAGCTCTGCGTGGAGCCTCCGCAGAGCTGGAAAACAAGCTCAAGTGGCCTGATGTTTATACTTGTGTGCTGGTGTGTGTGTCGAGCCGGGATTTAACGACCAGCCACGCACGCAGACACAACACGCACAGCAGTTTACTGCGGCGCCGTAGTTCCCTACTCAATCATATACTTTACACATATCACGTCTTATGTTCATACAATGCACAGGATATATACTGGGTACACACAAAGAAAAGGCAGCGCGACAATATTTGAAGATTGGGTCGGTCATGGAGTCTGTAAACTGATGCTGAAATCTCTGATGTAATAAACCTTTTTATAATCGAGAACAGTGTCAACGAAGTTCCTCTTCCACGCATCGGCAACGCGGTGCTGCAACTAAAGACACAACACAGTTCTGCGGAGGCTCCAGGCAGAGCTTTCACCGTAGATCAGGCCACTTACACAGGCTACGGAGAAAGCTCTGCGTGGAGCCTCCGCAGAGCTGGAAAACAAGCTCAAGTGGCCTGATGTTTATACTTGTGTGCTGGTGTGTGTCGAGCCGGCGTATAACGACTAGCCACGCACGCAGACACAAACACGCACGCACGCACAGAGACACAAACACACAGACACACACTTCTTGGAACATGGTTTTGCAGAATTTAAAAGATTGCAGGTATAGTAGTCCTGCTGAGAAAACTGAACAGATGGACTGTTCTCACTCTGTGTGTGTGTGTGTGTGTGTGTGTGTGTGTGTGTGTGTGTGCGCGCGCGCGCGCGTGTGTGTTTGTGTGTTTTTCGAAGAAAAACGTCAAACTTCGGAAAAAATGTCTATATAAGCATAAAACCCAACTGTCAACAATGTAAACAAAAATATCAAAAAAATGTAGAAAAAAGTAAAACTTTGAAAGCATCAAAAGTGTACAAACAACGTAGAAAACTGGCGTTTAACTCCCCCAGCCATCGGGGGACTATATATATATATATATCTCTATCTTGTGCAGCCCTGGTGATTCTTGTTCAGTGAAGTCTGACTCAGTTCTGACCTCTGACCTTTCTGGTGGTTTCCTGCAGGGTCGCTTCACACCAACATGAAGAAGAAGAAGGCGAGAATGTCGCAGGGCGCCCACGCTGGCAGCAAGCAGGAGGACTGTGAGTCATCTGCATCTCATTCACACATTATTATTATTATTATTATTATTATTATTATTATTATTATCACTACATCACATCTGTTTTGCTGTGACAAGAGCAGATATGTGGACTTGAGACTCATGTCACCTTTTGATAGTCTCACGTAGCCAGACCTTCCTCCACAGCTCTGCGGAGGAAGGTCTGGCTAGTCCACACAGCATGCTGGGATGGGAGAGAAACGTGCTCTGGTTTACTGGCATTTCTTTAAACCAGTCACAGTCGTCGTGGGCGGGGCTAAGCTCCGGACGGAGCCACGGTGCCTCTGCTAAATAGTCTCAGGAAGGAGCTTGTTTTGGTGGAACATGTGGACGTTCAAAAGTTTTTTAGTCGTGTAACAGAAACCTCAGATTGGACAGATAGTCTAGCTAGCTGTCTGGATTTACCCTGCAGAGATCTGAGGAGGTAACCATAGTCCTCACAAATCAGCCGGAGGTTAGAACCCCAACACAGAGACAGAGGAAGGGGACGCACATCAGGCAGGAAAATTAGGACTTCAACGGGGCAATCCTGAAAGTGAAACGCCGTTGATATAAGGTGCATCTCATAGCCCTTACATTGCCTCCTCGACTCCTCCACTTGTCTCCCTTCCTCGTGTCTTCGTCCCTCCCACTGAGGAGGCTCGGGAGAGACGCCAGGAAGTCACGGGAGGAGAGAGGCAACGAGCAAATGTGTTTTAGAGAGAGGAGACGTCCTTTCCTCTGAAGCGTCGCATGAATCCGTCAGCTGTTTGGGCGGAGTTAGCTACTCCTTCCTCCTTCAGTTGCAGGAAGGCTGCTCTCTGTATCCTCGCCTATAGCTCCTCCATGACCCCTCCTCGCTCCTCGAGCTGTCAGATCAGGACGGGAGGTGCAGCCTTTGACTCCCTTTTTGATGACTTGACAAAAGATAAATGACTCGAGACTGGACTTGAAGCGTGATGACTCGCGTGTGTTCCTAAGTTTGAATGTAAGTAGGGATGTAAGGATTAACGGAGTAACTGTCTCTCTCTGTCTCTTCCTCTCTTCCTCTCTCTCTCTGTCTCTGTCTCTCTCTCTCTCTCTGCCTTTGTCTCCGTCTCTGCCTCTGTCTCTCTCTGTCTCTGTCTCTCTCTCTCTCTCTGCCTTTGTCTCCGTCTCTGCCTCTGTCTCTCTCTCCGTCTCCGTCTCTCTCTGTCTCTGCCTCTGTCTCTCTCTCCGTCTCCGTCTCTCTCTGTCTCTGCCTCTGTCTCTCTCTCTCTCTGCCTTTGTCTCCGTCTCTGCCTCTGTCTCTCTCTCTCTCTCTCCGTCTCTCTCTCTCTCTGTCTCTCTATCTACCTCTCTCTCTCTCTCTCTCTCTCTCTCTGTCTCTGCCTCTGTCTCTCTCTCTCTCTCTCCGTCTCTCTCTCTCTCTGTCTCTCTATCTACCTCTCTCTGTCTCTCTCTCTCTCTCTCTGTCTCTCTGCCTTTGTCTCCGTTTCTGCCTCTGTCTCTCTCCGTCTCCGTCTCTCCGTGTCTGTCTCTGTCTCCGTCCAGGCTGTGCTCTCTGCAGGCTCAGTGATGATGACCCGGCCATGTTTGGAGAAAAAGTCACACTCAAAGAGGAAAAACTGTCTGTCCACTACTTCTGTTTGGTAAGTTTTGTGTTTGGATTCTCGGAGTTCCGTGCTTCATCAATTATAATCACGAATCATAATTCCTCACATATCTTCAAACCTTTAAAACCACACAGTTACAAAATGCTTAACAAGACAAAAATAAAATGACACATTCCAACATGTAGGAGTCAGGACAGCGAACAGTCGGGTGTTATCTTAGTTATAGTGTGTGTGTGTGTGTGTGTGTGTGTGTGTGTGTGTGTGTGTGTGTGTGACAGCTGACGTCCTGTGGAGTTTACCAGCGAGGAGAAGAGGACGAGGGCGTCTTCGGTTTCCTGCTGGAGGACATCAGACAGGAGAGCCGCCGGTCGGCTCGACTGGTGAGACGTTCAAATCCATCTTTTCTCTTGTTTGTTTGTTTATTAAGATCCCCGTCAGCTTCTGTCTGTCTGAGGTCTCTATTATTTAATAAGAATATTACATAAGCTGGAATACATTCATCCATAACAATCATACTCACAGTACATCAAAAGAACTAAAACCCCCAAAAAAACACATCACAGTTAAAACAAAACATAAACTTACATACATAACATTCATACTCACAACGCACAAAAGTACACACTTTGGACCCTATCTTTCCCCCCGCGCAGCGCAAAGCCCGACCCAAGTGTCTTTGCTAGTTTAAGACCGACCCAGTTGTCAGTTTCCCGTCCAGCGTCCACATCGTTTAAATAGCAAATGCACCTGCTCCCATCTGTGGCCCATGCTGGTCTTACAGGGAGGTGTGTTCAGGTGCATTCTGGGCGTGCTGGTCTTACAGGGAGGTGTGTTCAGGTGCACTCTGGGCGTGCTGGTCTTACAGGGAGGTGTGTTCAGGTGCATCCTGGGCGTGCTGGTCTTACAGGGAGGTATGTTCAGGTTCATTCTGGGCGTGCTGGTCTTACAGGGAGGTGTGTTCAGGTGCACTCTGGGAGTATTGCTATCTTGAGGCAGTGGGAAGTGATGGCACCATTGACCAACAAAAACCTGGTCTAAAGTCAATAACGCAGCATTTCATTGTTATTTTAACAGAGCATTAGTAAAATGCTCCTAGGCTCGTGCACAGCATTACTGTGTGTGTTTACTGTGTGTGTTACTGTGTGTTTACTGTGTATGTGTGTGTGTTACTGTATGTGTGTGTGTTACTGTATGTGTGTTTGTTACTGTGTGTGTGTGTTACTGTATGTTACTGTGTGTGTGTGTTTGTTACTGTATGTGTGTGTGTTACTGTATGTGTGTTTCTGTTACTGTGTGTGTGTGTTACTGTATGTTACTGTGTGTGTGTGTGTGTTACTGTATGTGTGTGTGTGTTACTGTATGTGTGTGTGTGTGTTACTGTGTGTGTGTTACTGTGTGTGTTTCAGACGTGTTCCTGCTGTAAGAAGAAGGGAGCGTGTGTCGGCTGTAACGTCCGAAGCTGCAGGAAGATGGTCCACTTCCCCTGCGGGAGGAAATACAAGTACATCTCTCAGTTTACCGGACTCTTCCCGTGAGTGCTGACTGCACATTAAACACTTTATTTATCAGAATCAGAATCAGCTTTCTTGGCCAGGTTTGTGTAAACAAACGAGGAATTTGACTCCGGTTAACCTTTGCTCTCAAAGTACAACACTCACTTAACATATAAAGAATAAAAACAGAAAGGACAGTAAGAAATATACAAGGTAGTAACGTAGCTGAGTAGTTAAACTCCCCAATCATCATTATGTCTGCACTGTCACTGGCACAGTGTCAACATAACATACACATCTAGACCAGAACAACAATAGTAACGTATGTACGTTTTTTAGAAGATGGAACCTTTTTAACACACACACACACACACACACACAGACACACACTCTGGCCCTGCTATTCTCTTAATGAAATGGACGCACACACCAACGCACAAGTATAAACTTCACTGTGTGTGTGTGTGTGTGTGTGTTACTGTATGTGTGTTTACTGTGTGTGTCACTGTGTGTGTATGTTAACAACTGTGTGTGTGTTACTGTGTTTTATTACTGTGTGTGTGTGTCACTGTCTGTGTGCGTTACTGTGTGTGTTTGTGTGTGTGTGTGTGTGTGTTACTCTATGTGTGTGTTTACTAT
The DNA here is from genome assembly GCF_031162955.1 of Sander vitreus. NCBI lineage: Eukaryota > Metazoa > Chordata > Actinopteri > Perciformes > Percidae > Sander > Sander vitreus. The sequence continues at coordinate 28,419,497 of NC_135874.1, read as the reverse complement.
GTGTGTGTGTATAAACTTCAGGCCACTTGCGTAGCTACGGCGTAAGCTCTGCGTGGAGCCTCCACACAACCAGACTTAAGATGAACCTAATTAACTGGCCACTGAGTGTAAGACACTCAGAGGCTTATGTGTGTCTGTGTGTCTCTGTGTCCAGGTCCTACTGTCCGGATCACAGTCCCACTCAGTCTCTGTGTGTGAGTTCAGACCTCAGTCTGCCTCAGTCCTGCTCCATCTGTTTGGACTCCATAGACCCCATCCTGAGCTACTCCATCCTCAAATGTCCGTCCTGCCACTCCAGCTGGTTCCACAGGGACTGTGCGCAGGTAGTGTGACTTATATTTGAATAATGCATGTCAAAAGAGTCTATTTACCCAAATTACAATTACAAAAAACATATTTTTTATGTTTGTGTGTCTGTGTGCCGATGTTTCTGTGTGTGTGTGTGTGTGTGTTTGTTTGTTTTGTGTGTCTGTGTCTGTGTGTCAGCGTCAGGCCCACAGTGCCGGCCTCTTCTTCTTCAGATGTACTCTCTGTAACAACAAGGAGACCTTCCAGGAGGAGATGCAGAGGATGGGAATCTACATCCCCGAGAGGTACCACCACCTTTAAAACGTGTTCCCATCACACCTGAACTCTACAACAACAGAAACCCCACAAGACAACGGGATTCTGGGTAGAAAGAAACCGAAGCCTGTGTCCTAAGTCATGCTTTTTCTGCAGAGATGCCTCATGGGAGTTGGAGGAAAATGCATATTCAGAACTGCTGGAGGTTTACATGCACTGCGACGCTCTCACTTGCCTCTGCAACAACGGACGAACGCACTCCGCAAAGACCGGGTATTTATGCTCTTCTCTTTTTTTTTTTTTTTTAAGGGTTCAACGTTAAAGGTCCCATGACATGCTGCTTTTTGGATGCTTTTCTATAGACCTTAGTGGTCCCCTAATACTGTATCTGAAGTCTCTTTTATATAGACCTTAGTGGTCCCCTAATACTGTATCTGAAGTCTCTTTATATAGACCTTAGCGGTCCCCTAATACTGTATCTGAAGTCTCTTTATATAGACCTTAGTGGTCCCCTAATACTGTATCTGAAGTCTCTTTTATTTGGCCTTGACCAACTGCCACTTTGCTCATTTGAAAGCCATAATGTCTCTCTCTCTCTCTCTCATGGGGGGGGGGCAAATTCTCTGGGTGGTCAAAGCAGAGAAAGGGGAGGTAACCTTTCCCCTTATGACGTCATAAAGGGAAGATTCCAGATCGGCCCATCTGAGCTTTCATTTTCTCAAAGACAGAGCAGGATACCCAGGGCTCGGTTTACACCTATCACCATTTCTAGCCACTGGGGGGCCATAGGCAGGCTGGGGAAACTCATATTAATGTTAAAAAAACCCTCATAAAGTGACATTTTCATGGGACCTTTAATGTTTTTATGGTAAGTGGGTCTGAAATCTACTTGCCCAAAGGCAACTTTGACTTGACCCTGCAACAAATAGTTTTATTTATTAGCAGTTATCAAATAACAACAAAGACTAAAGTTAATTGTCATGTCGGTAGATGAGCAGTTTCCACAGCATTTCACCTCCCGTGGTAGCTCCTGTATTATTATTATTATTATTTGGGGGCTTTTCCCTTTATTAGATAGTGACAGTGCATAGACAGGAAAGGGGGAGGTTGCTCCTGTTTTGATCCGATGCGTTGAACCCTGATTTTCCACTCCCCACGTGTAAGATTGTGAAGAAAACATGTTTTTCTTGGAAAACTTCTGAAATTCTTCCGGAAAAGACCCTTTGGGAGTTATCTTTGGGTTTGGGACAAGATAATCCTTTATTTGTCCCACAGCGGTACATTTGCAGTGTTACAGCAGCAGAGAGGATCCATTCCAAGTAGAGATGGTCTGATACCATTTTTTACTTCCTGATACTGATTCTGATACCTGAACTTGCGTATCGGCCGATACCGAGTACTGATCTGATACCAGTGTGTCATATTTTATTATGTTTTAACAGCTGTATACTACTATCCCTGTATAGATGATATGATGTACAACAGCTGTATACTACTATCCCTGTATAGATGATATGATGTACAACAGCTGTATACTACTATCCCTGTATAGATGATATGATGTATAACAGCTGTATACTACTATCCCTGTATAGATGATATGATGTATAACAGCTGTATACTACTATCCCTGTATAGATGATATGATGTATAACAGCTGTATACTACTATCTCTGTATGGATGATATGATGTATAACAGCTGTATACTACTATCTCTGTATAGATGATATGATGTATAACAGCTGTATACTACTATCCCTGTATGGATGATATGATGTATAACAGCTGTATACTACTATCTCTGTATAGATGATATGATGTATAACAGCTGTATACTACTATCCCTGTATAGATGATATGATGTATAACAGCTGTATACTACTATCCCTGTATAGATGATATGATGTATAACAGCTGTATACTACTATCTCTGTATAGATGATATGATGTATAACAGCTGTATACTACTATCTCTTTATAGATGATATGATGTATAACAGCTGTATACTACTATCTCTGTATAGATGATATGATGTATAACAGCTGTATACTACTATCTCTGTATGGATGATATGATGTATAACAGCTGTATACTACTATCTCTGTATAGATGTGATATTATTTCTATCTCTGTTGTGGGTCTGGCTCAGGTTAAAGTCTTTGTGAAACATGAACACCCAGAACTTTCTGTTATTCTCCAGTTTGACAGTCAGTTATAACGGGAAAAGAACATAAATAAACTACTTTAACGTAGATTCTCTTCAGGGCTTTATTACGTGGTATCTGATCGGTGCTTTAACTCCAGTACTTCCTGATACCGATACCAGCGTTTTAGGCAGTATCGGAGCATCTCTACTAAATATTGCATACTTATCGCGACAATGTCGATAGAATGTTGCGCAAGGTGATATCGCGATAACGATATTGAGTCGATATATCATGCACCCCTATGTCTTTCAGTTGGTTCGAGGTGATTCGCTGCCGGCTGTGTGGCTCCAGAGGGACTCACAGGAGATGTTCGGAGCTGAAGTTGGACACCAGAGACTGGGCCTGCAGCGACTGCACTCAGGCGACTGACGGGAAAGGTCAGATCTGTTGGTTTTTAACTGTTTGCGGAACTGAAGTAACTTTCTGTCTGTGGAGTGAAATGGCTCAGGTCAACATCCTCGTTTAAAGCTCCCATATTCTGCTCATTTTCAGGTTCATAATCTGTAGAATAGGTTTACATGGTTTAATTATCAAAAAACACCATATTTTAGTTGTACTGCTCATTGCTGCAGCTCCTCTTTTCACCCTGTGTTCAGGTCTCTGTTTTAGCTACAGAGTGAGACCTCTCACTGCTGGAACATCTTTGTTGGCAGTCACACATGCTCAGTAGCTAGGTAAGGACTACATGCTCAGTAGCTAGGTAAGGACTACATGCTCAGTAGCTAGGTAAGGACTACATGCTCAGTAGCTAGGTAAGGACTACACGCTCAGTAGCTA
>NC_135874.1:28398447-28410947 GCF_031162955.1 Sander vitreus | reverse complement strand
TTTTGGTCGTTTTTTCTATATTTTTGTCACTTTTTGGTCATTTTTTTGGTCTTCTTTTCTATATTTTTGTCACTTTTTTGGTCTTTTTTTTGGTCTTCTTTTCTATATTTTTTGGTCATTTTTTTTGGTCATTTTTTTCTATATTTTGTCACTTTTTGGTCATTTTTGTGGTCATTTTTTCAATATTTTTGTCACTTTTTGTCTTTTTTTTCTATATTTTGTCACTTTTTGGTCATTTTTTTTGGTCTTTTTTTCTATATTTTTTTTTCACTTTTTGGTCATTTTTTTGGTCTTTTTTTCTATCTTTTTGTCACTTTTTGGTCTTTTTTTTCTTCTATATTTCGTCACTTTTTGGTCATTTTTTTGGTCTTTTTTTCTATATTTTTGTCACTTTTTGGTCTTTTTTTTCTATATTTTTGTCACTTTTTGGTCTTCTTTTTGGTCTTCTTTTCTATATTTTTGTCACTTTTTGGTCGTTTTTTTGGTCTTTTTTTCTATATTTTTGTCACTTTTTGGTCATTTTTTTGGTCATTTTTTTCTATATTTTTGTCACTTTTTTCTATATTTCTGTCACTTTTTGGTCATTTTTTTGGTCTTTTTTTTTCTATATTTTTGTCACTTTTTGGTCATTTTTTTGGTCTTTTTTTTCTATATTTTTGTCACTTTTTGGTCTTTTTTTTCTATATTTTTGTCACTTTTTGGTCACTTTTTTTGTCACTTTTTTCTATATTTTTGTCGCCGAGTCAGGCAGAGTGAGACAGAACAGAAGTTATTTGTCTATTTAAATCTTATTTAGCTTCGATATGAGGAAACCATGTAATGGATTTCTTGAAATGATTGTGTGTCTGATTTCAGATGGCCGAGGCGGAGTCTTTAGACGCCCTGAGAGAAGTCATGGCGGAGAGTTGGGAGTTCCTGGAGTTAGCCGGCTGCAACCGACCAATCAGCAGCCTGCAGCAGCGAGAGGCTCTGCTGGAGGATCTGGTCGGCTTCACCATGATCACCAGGATGCAGCTGCCGCTGCAGAGGTACGCAGACGCCTCGCTGCACATTAATACACTTCTGACGAAGAAATCTCACACTAAATATTAATAAAATAAATGTAATGTAAACGTTATTTTCAAAAAGGACAAAACCCCCGATGTTTCTCCCCTCTAATACAAAATATTAATTAAAACGTCAAAAACTACGGAGCCCCTTGCATGTGTACATCCACCTTTATCCGTGGAGTTGGCCAGATGTTTGCTGGATACAGTCCTTTTTTTTTCTACATTTCTGTCACTTTTTTGTCTTTTTTTTCCTATATTTTTGTCACTTTTTTTGTCTTTTTTTTCTATATTTTTGTCAATTTTTTGTCTTTTTATATTTTTGTTAATTTTTTTCTACATTTTTGTCAAATTTTTGTCTTTTTTTTTCTATATTTTTGTCACTTTTTTGTCTTTTTTTCTATATTTTTGTACATTTTTAGTCCTTTTTTTTTTTTTTTTTTTTTTTTTTTTTTTTTTTCACTTTTTTGTCTTTTTTTCTCTATATTTTTGTTAATTTTTTGTCTCTTTTTTCTATATTTTTGTCACTTTTTGTCTTTTTTTAATATATTTTTGTCACTTTTTTGTCTTTTTTTTCTACATTTTTGTCACTTTTTTTGTCTTTTTTTCTACATTTTTGTCACTTTTTTGTGTTTTTTTCCCTATATTTTGTCACTTTTTTGTCATTTTTTTTTTTTTGAGGTTTTTGTCACTGAGTCAGCAGAGTGAGTCTCACACTAAATATTAATAAAATATTAAAATGTAAAATTAAAAAAACTCACCATTTACTTTTATTTTTAAAAAGGACAAAACCCAGATATCGATCGTTTTGTTTCTCTCCTCTAATACAAAATATTAATTAAAACATGTAAAATATTTCTTCTGGCAAAAAAAGCGTTAAAAACTACGGAGCCCCTAAGGGGACATGAGCAAAAAAATATCTGAAGTTTAGTTTCATGTGCGCACATGAAAGTTGAATATGTTTAATCCATTCTCCTTGCATGTGTACATGCAGTACACATACAGTATCTCACAAAAGGGAGTACACCCCTCACATTTTAGTAAATATATCATTATATCTTTTAATGGGACAACACTGAAGAAATGACACTCTGCTCCAATGTAAAGTATGAAGAGTACAGCTTGTTTAACAGTGTAAATGTGCTGTCGCCTCAAAATAACTCAACACACAGCCACACATCATCACATACCCTTCACCATACCCCCCCATCATTAACATGGGGTACTTTCCATAAGATCATCTCTCAATGCAAATCAAACCAGCTATTAGGCTAACTGAAATAAACCATGTTAATCTCTAGGTATGGTGAAGGGTATGTGATGATGTGGGGGGGGTATGGTGAAGAGTATGTGATGATGTGAGGGGTATGGTGAAGGGTATATGATGATGAGGTATGTGATAGGTATGGTGAAGTATGTGTATGTGAGTATGAGAAAGGGTATGTGATGATGGGTGGGTATGTGATGATGTGAGGGGTATGAGTAGAAGGGTATGTGATGATGTGAAGTATGGTGAAGGGTATGTGATGATGTGGGGTATAGTGAAGGGTATGTGATGATGTGGGGGTATGGTGAAGGGTATGTGATGATGGGGGGGTATGGTGAAGGGTATGTGATGATGGGGGGGTATGGTGAAGGGTATGTGATGATGTGGGGGTATGGTGAAGGGTATGTGATGATGTGGGGGTATGGTGAAGGGTATGTGATGATGGGGGGTATGGTGAAGGGTATGTGATGATGGGGGTATGGTGAAGGGTATGTGATGGTGGGGGGTAGGGTGAAGGGTATGTGATGATGGGGGGGGTATGGTGAAGGGTATGTGATGATGGGGGGGGTATGGTGAAGGGTATGTGATGATGGGGGAGTATGGTGAAGGGTATGTGATGATGGGGAGGGCTATTTTAATTCAAAGGCCACTCCTCCCTTCCTTTCATCTCCTTCCTTTCCCTCTCCCTTCCTCTCCTCTCTTCTCCTCTCCCTTCCTTTCCTCTCCTCTCTTCTCCTCTCCCTTCCTCTCCTCTCCTCTCCCTTCCTCTCCTCTCCTCTCCTCCTCTCCCTTCCTCTCCCTTCCTCTCCTCTCCTCTCCCTTCCTCTCCTCTCTTCTCCTCTCCTCTCCTCCTCTCCCTTCCTCTCCCCTTCCTCTCCTCTCCTCTCCCTTCCTCTCCTCTCCCTTCCTCTCCTCTCCCTTCCTCTCCTCTCCTCTCCTCTCCCTTCCTCTCCTCTCCTCTCCTCTCTTCTCCCTTCCTCCCCTCTCTTCTCCCTTCCTCCCCTCTCTTCTCCCTTCCTCTCCTCTCTTCTCCCTTCCTCTCCTCTCTCCTCTCCTTTCTTCTCCTCTCCCTTCCTTTCCTCTCCTCTCCTTTCCTCTCTCCTCTCCTTTCCTCTCTCCTCTCCCTTCCTCTCCTCTCCCTTCCTCTCCTCTCCCTTCCTCTCCTCTCCCTTCCTTTCCTCTCCTCTCTTCTCCTCTCCCTTCCTCTCCCTTCCTCTCCTCTCTCCTCTCCTTTCTTCTCCTCTCCCTTCCTTTCCTCTCCTCTCCTTTCTTCTCCTCTCCCTTCCTTTCCTCTCCTCTCTTCTCCTCTCTTCTCCTCTCTCCTCTCTTCTCCTCTCCTCTCCTACATTATATCAGGTGAAGAAACTGCCTGATATGATACGTTGATTTGGGTGGAACGTGAAGACGGTAAACAGAGCCTGACTTGTGTTTGTCCTGCAGGTTTCGGGAGGGTCTGCAGACTCTGGGTGTCTTTGATCAGGTACGGCGTGCATGTGGTTTTATTTTAAAGACATATTTAAGAAGATGCAGAGTGCTGACGTTGTGTGACGGTGTGCAGGTGCAGCTGTTCCCATCGGTGTTCTGCGCAGTTTTCTGTGAAGCGGCCTGTCGGCTCTCGGCTCAGACGCTCGCTCACGTCTTCACCGTGAACTTCTCTGAGCAGGAGGAGAGGCTGAGCAGAGAGACGCCCGTCCTTGGCTACTGGAGACGCTTCCTGTTGGAGTGTGAAGGTAAACTAGATTTAAGCTGGATTTACGGTTCTGTGGAGGCAGTTTTGCCGTATTCTACGTAGGTGGACTTGGTGTGTGTGTGTGTGTGATGTAGAGCGAGTGTGTGTGTGTGTGTGTGTGTGTGTGTGTGATGTAGAGCGAGTGTGTGTGTGTGTGTGACGGTTTAAACCTCGACGATCGCACTCATGTAAACTAATTTCATGTTTAATTTCCTCTCCTTTCATGTTTCCTCTCCTCCTTTCCTCTCCTCTCCCCTCTTCTCCTCTCAGTTGGGAAGAGCTCTATCTCCCTGCAGGATCTCCTCCGTTTCTCCACCGGAGCCGAGGATCTCCCGGCGACGGCCGCCCTCCTCCCTCCTCCCGCCATATCCTTCCTCCACCCACCAGAGGGCGATGGAGCGAAGAGGAAGAGAGGCGGAGGAAGAAGGGAGGTGTTGGCGGACGAAGGTCTCTTCCCTCAGACCGACCCCGGCTCCAGACGCCTCCTCCTGCCCGTCTCCTCCTCGTACCGCGCCTTCAAAAGCTCCATGGAGCAGGCGGTCAGCCACCACGTGCACCTCCTCCCTACACACAGCTAGAGGCTGGATCATCTCCTCCCTACACACAGCTAGAGGCTGGATCACCTCCTCCCTACACACAGCTAGAGGCTGGATCACCTCCTCCCTACACACAGCTAGAGGCTGGATCACCTCCTCCCTACACACAGCTAGAGGCTGGATCACCTCCTCCCTACACACAGCTAGAGGCTGGATCACCTCCTCCCTACACACAGCTAGAGGCTGGATCATCTCCCTCCCTACACACAGCTAGAGGCTGGATCACCTCCTCCCTACACACAGCTAGAGACTGGATCACTCCTCCCTACACACAGCTAGAGACTGGATCATCTCCTCCCTACACACAGCTAGAGGCTGGATCACCTCCTCCTACACACAGCTAGAGGCTGGATCACCTCCCTCCTACACACAGCTAGAGACTGGATCATCTCCCTCCCTACACACAGCTAGAGGCTGGATCATCTCCTCCCTACACACAGCTAGAGGCTGGATCATCTCCTCCTACACACAGCTAGAGGCTGGATCATCTCCTCCTACACACAGCTAGAGGCTGGATCATCTCCTCCCTACACACAGCTAGAGGCTGGATCATCTCCTCCCTACACACAGCTAGAGGCTGGATCATCTCCTCCCTACACACAGCTAGAGGCTGGATCATCTCCTCCCTACACACAGCTAGAGGCTGGATCATCTCCTCCCTACACACAGCTAGAGGCTGGATCATCTCCTCCCTACACACAGCTAGAGACTGGATCACCTCCTCCCTACACACAGCTAGAGACTGGATCATCTCCTCCCTACACACAGCTAGAGACTGGATCATCTCCTCCCTACACACAGCTAGAGGCTGGATCGTCTGCTCCCTACACACAGCTAGAGGCTGGATCATCTCCTCCCTACACACAGCTAGAGGCTGGATCATCTCCTCCCTACACACAGCTAGAGGCTGGATCATCTGCTCCCTACAGAGAGTTAGAGGGGGAGAAAGTACTTTCTAATCTGTACAGAACTAGGTTTCGTCTTAGTGAAATGCTCTGAGGGAATGTAAGCTGGGCTTTTATTGTGAAGGGCAGACACAAGAAGAGCCAGCGTTATGGCAACGCTTTTTATTTCTCAACCTTTATTGTGTATAGTTTATTAATATCCAGTATCCAACGCTGTCCAAACTATACACATATATATACACACACACACACACACACACACACACACACACACACACACACACAGAGTCACACTGAGGCACACACACATAAACACACACATAAACACAGACACACATGCATAGACACAAACAGACACACACGCATAGACACACACACACTCATAGACACACACATAAACACACACATAAACACAGACACACATGCATAGACACACAGACACACACACATAGACACACACACACACTCATAGACACACACACACTCATAGACACACACATAGACACACACACACTCATAGACACACACATGCGCACACACAGACACACACGCATAGACACACAGACACACGCATAGACACACACACATGCACGCACACACGCATAGACACACACGTGCGCGCACAGACACACATGCGCGCACAGACACACACACGCATACACACACACACACACACACACACACACAGATTCCCAGATTTGTATACTTACTCAGCTAATGATCTTTTTATCGATGAGCCAGATCTAAGCTCTTAACTTCTGAGTTCTGCAGAAATCCAAAAACCGTTTTCTAGTTTGAAAACGACGGTGCTGATATATTCTTAAAGTGTTCTTTCTTGTGTTGTGTCTGTTGTTGTTGTTGTTGTGTCTGTTGTTGTTGTTGTTTTATAATTAGTAATCCGTTGAATGATTATTATTGTTATTGATTAGCCAAATCAAACACCCTAAACTCTGAGTTTTCCTTTTTTGTTAACATTTGTTTGGTAAAATGTGCTAAATGTCTTTTAAGTTTTCTAGTTAGATTTATTATTTTTTAAGCTTTTCTGCAGAGCTTCTCTTTTTACGTTGTTGAAGATTTTCTGTTTTTATTCTTGTTTGTCATGAACAAAGTGAGAATCTGAGAGGATCAGATTCTGAGGAATAACAATATTATACAGAGTGTGTGTGTGTGCGCGTGCGTGCGTGCCTGTGTGTGCGCGTATGCCTGTGTGTGTGCGTGCATGCATGCCTGTGTGGGCGCGTGTGTGTGCGTGTGTGCGTGCATGCCTGTATGCCTGTGTGTGGGCGCGTGTGTGTGTGTGTGTGCGTGCATGCATGCCTGTGTGGGCGCGTGTGTGTGCGTGCGTGCATGCCTGTATGCCTATGTGTGGGCGCGTGTGTGTGTGTGTGTGTGTGTGCGTGCATGCATGCCTGTGTGTGGGCGTGTGTGTGTGTGCGTCGCGTGCGTCGTCGCGTCGCGTGCGTGCGTGCGTGCATGCATGCCTGTGTGGCGCGTGTGTGTGTGTGTGCGTGCATGCATGCCTGTGTGGGCGCGTGTGTGTGTGTGTGTGCGTGCATGCCTGTATGCCTGTGTGTGGGCGTGTGTGTGTGTGTGCGTGCCTGTGTGTGTGCGCGTGCGTGTGTCTGTGTGTGTGGTAGAGCATATCCCGTGTGGATCAGATTCTGAGGTATATCATTATTACAAAAAAACTTTTTTTTCACGGGAAAAAAAACACCCAAAAAATGTTGAACCTTAATTGATATGCAAGGGGCCAGATTTGGCCCGCGGGCCTCGAGTTTGACACCTGTGTGTGTGGTAGCGTGTCTGTTCCGTTGGGTTTCTGTCTTTGAACATTCATCTTTCTGCTCATTCATCCGTTGTGTGTTTGAAATAATAAAAATAAACACAGAAACAAACTGCTGCTGTGGTTCTGCTTCCTTCAACTCTGATTAACTGATCACAGATCAGTCTCCGCCTCGCACAAACAGAAGATATATCGTACCAACCAACGGGGTCAGCTTCTCCTCGGACCGCCAACCTCCTGTGGCGCCATTTAGATGCTACCAAGCCATCACCTCCCGTTAGCATCCCGTTAGCATCCCATTGACTCCCATTCATTCTGACGTCACTTTGACAGAGAATACCTTTACATCTGAAGCGTTTAAAGACTCTATTTGTCCGTTGTTTATTTCTAAAGAAACACGACAATGTATAAAAGGCTCCATTACCTTGTAGCTCACGTTATGGCTCCGTAGCAGACGTTTTTATAACAATAGGCTAACGATTGGGTCATAACCACGAGACTTCCTGTCTCATAGTAGAGGAGTTACCGTATAGTACAGGAGAAGCTCTCAGGCAGTTTGGACTTCCATCAGCTGTTTAAGTGTAATGACTAATGTTAACTATCATTTTAGTGATCAATAATGAGCCTGTGTCTATGTTATCTCCTTACATATACCTACGCTCTCCGTCTCTGCTAGATTGGGAATGATTGAGATTTCTCTTGGCACAGCTACCAGAAGACTTCCAACTTTCAGACAGGTTGCTCACGTCACATCTACGTCTTCAAGCTCAGTTGGAGGCTGCTCAGTAACGCTCAGCCATCACCGGGAAAGAGACGTCACTGGTCTCCGTCCAGAGACACGGGGTCTGTTGGTCCATTATATATACTGTCTATGGTACCAACGTGGAACCAGAGGTTATTTTCAACGTTTTTTGAGGCTTTATTTCAATATTTGTGTCCTTTTTTGTTGACGTTTTTGACACTTTCTTCGACAGTTTTTGTCACCTTTTTCAAAGTGTTTTCATGCCGTTTCATTCAACGTTATGTCGCCTTTTTCGAAGCTTTTGCAAAACATTTTTGTCGTTTTCTTTAATGTTTTTTTTTGTGGCGGTTTAAGTCAAAGGTTTTTTGAAACTTTTTTTCCTCGTTTTTGGTCAGATTTTAACATTTTTTACTCTTTCTTCGACCTAATTGTCGCCTTTTTCAATGTTTTGCAACATTTGTCATTTCATTCAACTCTTTCTCGCCTTATTCAACGTATTTCCACTTTTTTGACGCTTTTGCAAAACATTTTCGGGTTTTTTTGGGTGACGTTTTCTGTCGCTTTTAAAGCCTTTTTTTTGTAGTTTTATTGCATTTCTTTTTAGTACAGTATTAGAGTAAATGTACCCAGTTGTAGTAGATTCCACCACTGGCAGTCCTTCCAGAACAAAGAGTTTTTTTGTGATTGTTTTGGGCTAAAATCCTTAATTATGCGTCAGGTTCTCTGCGATGTGATGGAACATGCGGGATATTTATGCGATGAAATTGCGGGAACTTGCAAAAACGGCGGTTTCATCGTGGCTTCATCGCGGGGTTTGCAGCTTTTCTATGACGTTCACGTCGCGTAATTACGTCACTTCATTACGTTCTCATGGCAACAGGGGAAAATGGCTGCTCTTGTGTGAAGTAAACGCAACATTTTTCAACTTTCTGATAAGATATTTGGGACTTTCTTGCAACGAAAATGCGGGGATTATGACATCATGCAAGCCACGCATATTTTGCGCGGAAATCGGCAATTTATACGACGAAATTGCGGCGTATTTGAAAAAATGCTCACGTTTTTCTGGAGGGACTGCACTGGTCTCTGGAAACTGCGGCGGAGTGAGACCTCTTTCATTTTTACCTCCTCGGTCTCTGGAAACTGCGGCGGAGTGACACCTCTTTCATTTTTACCTCCTCGGTCTCTGGAAACTGCGGCGGAGTGACACCTCTTTCATTTTTACCTCCTCGGTCTCTGGAAACTGCGGCGGAGTGAGACCTCTTTCATTTTTACCTCCTCGGTCTCTGGAAACTGCGGCGGAGTGACACCTCTTCGTTCTTCCCGCCTCTCTGACGGGCTGCGGCCACGTCATCAGGCGCTCCGTCACCAACAACATCCAACATGGCGGCGTCTGTCCGGGAGAAGCAGACAGGTTTGTCAAACCGATTAAATTCTTCTATTAACGGGTATTTTTAACGGTAGACAGCGACGGTTACCAGCGGCAGAGAGTCTAAACAACCCGGAGTCCGACTGGAGGGATTAATTGAGGACTGTTAACGGCTGCTAACCAGCTAACTAACCACTATTAGCCGCCAAACGGCCGATAGTTTAGGAGACTAGCACTGGTTTGACTAACGTTACAGAAACTCCTCATTCTTCTATAGTCTCTCTCTCTCTCTCTCTATATATATATATATATATATATATATATATATATATATATATATATGATTATTCTCCACATGCAGTCTAATATCTACTGTTAACTAGTTACCTGAAGAGTTATTTAGCCGTTTAGCGCGGTAGCTAATGCTGCTGACAGCTTTCTAATGCCACTGTTAGCTAGCTAGGTGAAGTTAGCATGTTGCTACCGGTGATGATATAATCATTACATTTCTTTAAAATGTCAGTTGAGCGTTTTTAGAGCATTGGGTCTCAAAGTGGGATCCGGGGACCCCCAGGGGTCCTTGAAGAGGGTCCAGGGGGTCCCCAACAAAAAGGGGAATCCTTTATTTTCACTATAATTTCATCCATAAGTTTAGTTTATTAGTTTATGTGTCAGGGGGCCATGCACAGTTCAAGTCCTGAGTCCTGAGTTAGCCAAGACAATACGGACAACACTATCAAAACAGATAGAAACTTAACAACAAACAACATATAACAAGCATTACAAAACGTATAAACCAGTATACAAAAATCTATGAATTCCATGTTATAGAAAGATCAATGATCACGTGGTTGTTTTGTCTTCAGCCAAGTCTTTCAGGACATTGTCAAACAGCGGAGACCTGCACAATCTCTAATGTGAAGTGGGATTTAAGTTCCACTTTTCTACTGCTGTAAATGAAAAAGCTGAGTGACCAAATGTGGTCTTCCTAAATTGAGTGTAACAGTCACCTCTTACAGAAGCCCTGGAGACCCTTACATCATCTCTGCAACATGACACACATTGATTGAGTGGGGGTGGTGCATGATCATGGGTCATAAGTTACACTGACAGATTGTATGACTATTTTGGGTTTCATTCTCTGTCTGTAATAAAACCTCTTAAAAGCATAGATCCTATCAGGTAGGGGACCCTGGGACCAAGTCTTATCAGATGGGGGGGCTGTGGTCTAGTTTAGGGGTCCTTGATGTGAAAAAGTTTGGGAACGATGAGAATCTAGAGCCTCAGGATTTGGGATGTGAACTGAATTATCGGTTATTTAAACCCGTTGTGATGTAGTGACGCTTACATTTGTAATAATGTACTTTTTTATTTGCACTGTGACTGAATTAATACAGTTTTTTTTTTTTTTTTTTTTTTTTTTTACACAAGAAAATCTGTAAAACAGACAATTATTTGTAAGGTTTTATGTGTTAAACAAGCAGTCACACACACAGTCACACACACACACACACACACACACACACACACACACACACACACACACACACACACACACACACACACACACACACACACACACACACACACACACACACAGTCACACACAGACACACAGTCACACACACACTCACACTCTCACACACACACACACACTCACAGTCACTCTCTCACTCACTCACTCACTCACTCACACACACACACACACACACACACACACACACACACACACACAGTCACACACACACACACACACACACACACACACACACACACAGTCACACTCACTCACACACACAGTCACACACACACACACTCACACACACACACACACACACACACACACACACACACACACACACACACACACACACACACACAGGTCTGTAAACTGTGTCTATGTGTGTGTGTCTGTGTGTGTGTGTGTACCTTGCAGTCGCTCTGAAGCGAATGCTGAACTTCAACGCTCCTCCTCTGAAGAACGCGGCAGCGGAGCCAGTATGGAAGGTACCATAATGTGTATTCTGTAATACACCTTTAAGTTAATTAAACACAGAAATAATATTATTTAGGTAACCATAAAGCATAAACCCCCCCGTAACCAAAAACTTCAGCTGTTAACTTTGTCAGGTTTCTGTTTATATTTTGGAAAATTAACTTGTATTTAAAGTCTTACAGTTTTACTGTATCATCTCTCTGTGTGTGTGTCTCTGTGTGTGTGTGTGTGTGTGTGTGTGTGTGTGTGTGTCTGTGTGTGCGTGCGTGCGCGTGCAGGTGTTGATATACGACAGGTTCGGCCAAGACATCATCTCCCCTCTGCTGTCGGTCAAAGAGCTGAGAGACATGGGCATCACCCTGCACCTGTAAGAGACACACACACACACACACACACACACACACACACACACACACACACACACACACACACACCGTTTGCATTAAACCTTCAACATCTCCGGATGGATAGGACAAGGATAGGAAGCTGTCTCTTTGATCATTTCCATCTGTCATTGAAACAACGTTGTTATGGGAAAACCTCGCCTCTGGATCGGTGAAACAGGTTTGGGAGAATTTTGATGACTTGCACGGAAGCATTTAATGAAATCTCTATCAAGGAAAATTTAGGATTAAACAGTACAGTGTAGGTACCATCCTGTCTTCCTGTCTGGCTAAAGGAGTTGCGTTTAGCTTAACCCTCAATGTAAACAAAGACATTTTGGGATTTGGGAGACAAACACACAGGCCCCCGAGCCTTTTGTTACCTTACAGCCGCTCAGTCTCCCTTTCTTCGTCACGCTGGGTGAGTCTGAGCTGCAGCTCTCCGCTTCACCATTACTCCTTTTCTACCAACACAACAGGAAGAGAGGGAGCGAGAGAGGAAACTAAAGAGAGAACGAATGAGAGAGCAAGAGAGGGAGCGAGAGAGGAGAGGAGGGAACAAGAGAGGGAGCGAGAGAGGAGGGAAGAAGAGAGGAGGGAACAAGAGAGGGAGCGAGAGGGAACAAGAGAGGGAGCGAGAGAGGAGGGAACGAGAGGGGAGCGAGAGAGGAGGGAACGAGAGGG
>NC_135874.1:28383447-28390947 GCF_031162955.1 Sander vitreus | reverse complement strand
ACTAGCAAATAATAGAACAGCTAGAACAGTCTGGTAAGTTCAGAAAAGTACATCACTTTACTGTAATTCAGCTTTTAAAACCAGGAAAAGACAACACTTATGTCTTATCACGATATTACGATATCCAAAATCATAGACGGTATCTAGTCTCGATATAACATCGACATATTGCCCAGCCCTAAGGTCACTGTGGGTACGCGATCTGTTCTGCCTGCACGATCCGACATGCGCAAGATGTGCAGGCAGCACAGATCGCGTACCGACATTCACTGTGTTTAATTTGCTTCAACGCCCGGCGCACTTCCTGTGGGCCTGGTCACGACCATAGACAGCATATAAGAATGGACCAACAGGTCCCGTGTCTCTGGACGGACACCAGTGAAGGACATTTGAAGCTCTTTCCCGGTGATGGCTGAGCGTTACTGAGCAGCCTCCAACTGAGCTTGAAGACGTAGATGTGACGTGAGCAACCTGTCTGAAAGTTGGAAGTCTTCTGGTAGCTGTGCCAAGAGAAATCTCAATCATTCCCAATCTAGCAGAGACGGAGAGCGTAGGTATATGTAAGGAGATAACATAGACACAGGCTCATTATTGATCACTAAAATGATAGTTAACATTAGTCATTACACTTAAACAGCTGATGGAAGTCCAAACTGCCTGAGAGCTTCTCCTGTACTATACGGTAACTCCTCTACTATGAGACAGGAAGTCTCGTGGTTATGACCCAATCGTTAGCCTATTGTTATAAAAACGTCTGCTACGGAGCCATAACGTGAGCTACAAGGTAATGGAGCCTTTTATACATTGTCGTGTTTCTTTAGAAATAAACAACGGACAAATAGAGTCTATAAACTCTTCAGATGTAAAGGTATTCTCTGTCAAAGTGACGTCAGAATGAATGGCAGTCAATGGGATGCTAACGGGATGCTAACGGGATGCCAACGGGGGGTGATGGCTTGGTAGCAGCAAAATGGCGCCATAGGAGGTTCGCGGTCCGAGGAGAAGCTGACCCCCTTGATCACGAAGGATACAACTGTAACGGTGTGAGGTCATGGGAATGTCCACTTCCCATAATGCAGTGCTGTATCAGGAGCAGGTGTGTGTCTGTGTGTGTGTGTGTGTGTCTCTGTGTGTGTGTGTGTAATTGTTGTGCTCTCCTCTCCAGTTTCCAGAGGCCTCTGTTCGTCTTAGTAGATCGTAACGTGGACATGGCCACGCCCCTCCACCACACCTGGACCTATCAGGCGCTGATCCACGACGTCCTGGTGAGCTGTCACTCATCTGTCTCAGAATGAACACATGAATATAAACACTTACAATGTTAGGGAGGGAGATAGATAGAAGATACTTTATTCATCCATCCACCCAACCAACCATCCATCCATCCACCCACACACGCTCACATCCATCCATCCACACACACACACACATACACACACACACACACACACACACACACCCACACACGCTCCCATCCATCCACACACACACACACACACGCTCACATCCATCCATCCATCCACACACACACACATACATATCCATCCACCTACCCATCCATCCATCCACCCACACACACACGCACACACACACACACACACACACACACACACACACACACACACACACACACATCCACCCATCCATCCATGTATACAGCAGCTCATACATACAACACACACATTTTCACACATCACACAACAATCCCATAAATAAATAAAATACAAAAGCATAAAATGAGGATAAAGACAGGTTGAGAGCAGCATAACTGAACCAGACCAGCCCAGTTCATACATCAAATACTACTTCTGCCTGAGTTGGAAATACATTTCTTACTGTTTTTCTGTTGCTCATTTTGTGAAAAACGTAGTTAATGCATCTCTTAAAAACTGCGGGCCTTAAGTTTGACACGTTAAATAATTGTGATTATGATTTTTTTCCATAATCGACCAGCCCTAGGTTTTAGTTTTTATTGAGTTTCAGTTCACACAAAAAAAAAAAAAACAGGTCTGAGCAGAGCCGACTGCCTCCCAGCAGGAGACTCGATCCCCCACTCCCCCATCCCTCCCTTTGCTGTTCCCACAGCAACAGCGATATTATGATCTGCTACTGCGGATCAGAATCCACGAGGTGTAATCAGTAGTGACGTGCTGTCTTTGGGCTGGACTTGATCCCAGATGTATCTTTAAACACTGCAGAGCTTCGCCTGCTGCTCTTGGATCAGGTTTTCTATTCATTAAGTGTCTCCGAATCACTTCCAGGATTTTAGGACTGTGAACTGGTGAAGATGGTGTTGTTCACACACGCGCACACACACAGGCACACACACAGGCACACGCACACACACACACACAGGCACACACACACGCACACACACACACACACACACACACGCACACGCAGGCACACACACACACACGCAGGCACACACACACACACACACGCAGGCACACACGCAGGCACACACACACACGCACGCACACACACACACACACACACACACACACACACACACACACACACACACACACACACACACACACACACACACACACACACACACACACACACACACACACACACACACACACACACACACACACACACACACACACACACACACACACACACACACACACACACACACACACGCACACACACACACACACACACACACACACACACATGCATGCACGCACACACACGTCTTTTGGTTTTTCACTTTGGATTCAGTTTATTCAAAAGACTTAAAGAGCTGATTGAGATCAACGCAGGAAAAAACTATAATACAAAAAACTAAATGATGAGCTACTTATCAGTCCCCCCGAAAAACCCTAAAACACATAGTTTGCATAGGGGCCAGTAAAATAGGACTTCGGGCAAGTAGAACCTTTTTTCACTTGCCTGACTGGACAAAGTGGGAAAAAAAAACCCCATAACGTTGAACGCTGAGGGGGAACTAATGTGTGTGTGTGTGTATTTGTTGTGTTCAGGACTTCCAGCTGAACAGGGTGGTGATGGAGGAGGGGGCGGGGGCCGATCCATCTCCTGCTGGCGCCAGGCCGAAGAAGAAGAACAGGAAGACCTACGACCTGACTGCCGCCGACAAGTTCTGGCAGAAACACAAGGGCAGGTCAGTTTCCAGGGTTGTGATTGGCTCCTTGTAGGGCTTTCCCCTGAAAGTCGATTGGTCTGATCATCCGTCGCTCACAGCTCCTAAGAGCTTTGAGACGCCCTTCAAGGAGGAGGGCCACAACAACTTCTGGTTCAAACGAGGAGCGAGGAACCAAATAAGAGAACTGGGATTCAGACACGAGACACGAGATTGGGTTCACGAGAACGAGACAAGATGAGATTTTAACACTATTTTAAAGAAAACTTCAATATAGAAATATATAACTGTAAAAATGGTCTTTACTCGTACCGAGGTTACAACATAACCAAGCGTTTCATTGCAGCTGTAAACAAGGAAGAAGGCTGCTCTTGTATTAATTTATCACTATTTTGAGACGAGGGGAGAACATTTCTCTTTCTTTAATATCATTAAAAGTAAAGTTAGGTTTTGCTTTCTGCTTCTGACTCAGTCAGCGCCACAGTAAACTGCACGCTGCAGTGTGTCGAGCAGGGATGCACCGAATCCAGGATTGGGCTTCTGATTGGGCTGAATATTGGGCTTGTTGACGGGGTTGGGTTTCTGCTGAACCCTACGCTGTCACTCCGCGCTACGCTGGTCGCCGTAATGACGGCGCCGTTGATTACAGGAAGGTGTTTACGTAGGTGGAGCTTCAATGCAGCAGGCTGAGAGGAAGTGGAAATGGAACTGGTGAGCAGAAAAAGGGTTGTTTGGCAGTACTTTCAGTCAAAAGAAGGCCATTCAAGTCCAGCTACATGTTCAATCTGCAATGCTGATTAGTCTGGTGGTGGCGAGGACCCTAAACAATACACAACATCACCGCTGTTACAACATCTGGTATGAAACATCTGGAAGAATACGAGCTGAGCATGAAGGAATCTACAGACAGCAGCCAGAATGCAGCAACTTCAGGTACGGCAAAGGAAGGACAGTCACTGTTTACTTCATTAATGTGTTGACTGTGTTCATGGACTGAGGACGGGACGAGGACTCAGCAGAACCTTCAGCAGGGAGGGAGGAGTCTTCTCTGCTGATTTCGAGGTCCAAGCCAGACTCCTCTTCAAAGCCAGATGTATTATAAGACCAACAAGGTCAGACTCCGTCTACTGGCGGCTGCTCTGCACTTAGGACCGATATCGTGAGAAGTCTCGTCACATTTACACCGCTAGTTGAGAAGTGTAAAAATAATTTCGGGCCGCATTTGACTATAAAAGTGGTCAAACTCATTCGAACCTCACACCAGTGGACTTTCTGATTGCCAGATAATCTGCATGAATGTTCATATTGAATCAAAAAAATCAGATCCGGTGCAGCCCTCGCTCCTTGTCTGAGCCTGTTTTTCGAAATTGGTTAAGAACGAATCAAATAAGAGGCTCATTGATTGGTTAGAAGTTGAGCGTGCGTTGGTGTTGTGTTCCAGTCCGTTCCCAGAGGTGGCGGAGTCGGTCCAGGAGGAGCTGGACTCTTACAGAGCGCAGGAGGACGAGGTCAAACACCTGAAGAGCATCATGGTGAGAGAGAGAGAGAGAGAGACACACACACACACACACACACACACACACACACACACACACACACACACACACACACACACATTTCACTATCTTTGTGGGGACCCGTCATTGACATAATGCATTCCCTAGCCCCTTACCCTAACCTTAACCATCACCACTAAATGCCTAACCTTAACCCTTACCCTCACCCTAACCAGAACCTCATTCTAACCCTAATCCTAAAACCAAGTCTTAACCCTCAAACAGACCTTTAACCTTGTGGGGTCCAGCATTTTGGGCCCCACAAGGCTGTGCAGACCCCACAAGTATACTGTATTCCCTGGTTTTTGGACCCCACGAATATAGTAAAACAAGTGCACAGACACAGAGAGACACACATACACACACACACAGAGACGCACGCACGCACGTAAGCCCAAGTACAGTCAGTCAAGTCCCAGAGTTCACCAATTATTTTCATGTCCTACTTCCCAAAATTTAATCTGCTTCTCAGAGACAATGTCCACGTCTCGAAAATCATTTGAGTCCTATTACAGTTTACAAGTCCAGTTTTTCCAGTTTAGTATTGATTGGTTATTGTGTATTGCTGTGTATGTCTCTCTGTCTGTCTGTGTGTGTGTCTCTGTGTGTGTGTCTCTGTCTGTGCGTGTGTGTGCAGGGTTTAGAGGGAGAGGATGAAGGAGCCATCAGCATGCTGTCAGACAACACAGCCAAGCTCACCTCTGCTGTCAGGTACTGAACATCGCCAATCGTTACCGGCTGAAAAAACCCGTGATGAGGGCATGTCTGTTTTTCACTGAGCACTTAAAATATCAAGTATGGTTTGTTCACACCTACAGTAGGTAACGCACGATGAGGACTTCACACTGCACCAGAAAGAAAGGACAGTAAACAGTAAGCTCAGAAGTGGCAACAATATGTCCCGGCATTTCTTTGGTAGTCTGCTTTAGAGAGTTAAAAAGTGTTTTTTACTTCTCTTCAGCGAGTCTTCGGTTGCCTTTAATCAGGTATTTCAATAACTTCTAAAGAGTAATTTCCATAAACGTCAGAGGGACAGATGAGCGCGGAGCCAAGGATGTCATTAGACTTTTGGTTGTGATTCCCACCATTACATCACACTTGTTTTTTTACGTCTGTAACCATGAAGCTAAATCAAAACACATCTGCTCCACAACTCACTTTGAGGTTGCATGCGACTGACAGGGATGTTGTTCTTGGGTGAAACGGAGGATTCTTCAGTGTTGGAGGAGGTCTTTTAGTGGTGTAATTTAATTTTTATTTCACCCTTTTTCACCGATGACAGTGTGAAGTACTCCCCTGTAAAGTGTTGAAGGTTCAAGGCTCCTAGGCCTCAACGCTTTTTTTAAATCATGGTCAATAAACCTAATTTATGACATGCATTTGTGGGATGAGCAGCAGGGCTGAGTATGTGGGTTGCGCCCATGAAATATTTGCCAAATCCTCTCTGCCAATGCCAAACAGCTTATTCTGCCATCGACCCGTTTGGTGGATTGGATGATTGAAGTTTGAAGAAACAAGACATATTGGCAATTTAACAATTAATTCATTTCACAAACGGGAGCCTCGGTAGCGTGTGGAAGAACCATACACAGCCACAACAGCCTGGCACCTCCTCCTCACGCTGGTCACCAGCCTGGTCTCACACTGCTGGGGGATGGCATCCCATTCTTCAACCAGCATTTGTCGCAAGTCAGCCAACGTGGTCGTGTTGGTCACTCTGGCACCAACAGCACGCCCAAGCTGATCCCACAAGTGTTCAATGGGGTTGAGGTCAGGACTGCTGGCAGGCCATTGCATCCTCTCCACTCCCACATTCTGGAGGTAGTCTCTGATAAACCCCACCCTGTGGGGGCGAGCGTTGACATCTTGGAGGATAGAGTTCGGTCCCAGACTGTGGAGATATGGGATTTCCACTAGTTGCAGAATCTCATCTCTATATCTCTCTGCATTGAGATTGCCTCCAGTGATGACAAGCCTCGTTTTTCCAGTGAAGGAGATGCCGCCCCACACCATCACACTGCCTCCACCAAAAGGTGTCCCTCTATCGGTGCAGCAATCAGCATAGCGTTCTCCGTGTCTTCTCCACACTCGGACCCAACTGACGTAGGCAGAATCTGGACTCATCACTGAACATAACGTTCCTCTACGTGTTCAGGTTCCAGTGCGCGTGTTGCCCACACCAGTGCAAACGCGCCTGACGGTGAAGGGCATTGGCAGAGAAGATTTGGCAAATATTTCATGGGCGCAACCCACATACTCAGCGCAGAGAAGCCAGACCCACGTGACGCGTTCGTCCAATCAGCTGCACTTTTCATTTTTGGGCGACAACACAGATTAGCGCCGCCTGCTGTTATGGAGACGTATTACGTCTCGTCTCTTCGGTGTGTCCTGAGGGACTTTTTGGACCAACTCGGGGAGACTGATCAGCCCGACTGCCTTTTTTGGACCGTCGGGTTAGTGTGTCTGGTGCTTAAAACATTGTGCTTGTATATTTTGTGCTGCAGCTCTCTGCCCGAGCTGCTGGAGAAGAAAAGGCTGATCGACCTGCACACCAACGTCGCCACGGCCGTCCTCGACCACATCAAGGTACAAACGTAACACATACAGTTTAATCACATTATATCGCGCCTTTCATACAGTCACAAAGGTCTTCACAGTCAAAGAAATACACTGGAAAACTGGAACTGAAACTGGAAAAGTTATGGAATTTGAAAAATGCAAATCCCAGGCCTGGAAAGAAACACAGCATAATAATATGTGGTTAATAAATGTATTTCACGTCGTCTTAACCTCACCGTTCTATTCGGGGCGCGATATTACGAATCCCACCAT
>NC_135874.1:28360947-28378447 GCF_031162955.1 Sander vitreus | reverse complement strand
TTTGATAAAGGTAACCATAGTAGCATTAAGGCCGTGCATAATGCCGATACAGTGGTGCACCGGCTGGCTGAGCATTCATTCACACACACACACACACACTGCGTCAGCCGTCAAACAGTCCAGCAAAAATGCAGGTCTTTCCATTCACTTTGAATGCCTGCGACAAAAACTTAAGTCTGATTCAACTTATGGAGAAAAATAACCCAATGTTAAGCAGCTATCACCCTCGTCAGTGCGTATCGTGGCTACAAAAAAAGGTCAGCCCTCTAATACTAACCCTGTGAAGTAGAAAGTGAGAGTTGGCAGATGAGGAGCAGTAATATGTGTTTTATGGGATGTGTTAGAGGTTGTATGAGAGCAGAGATGGTTCAGCGGTTGTGGTTTAGTTTGTTGTCCCGCTCTGCCAAAATAATACCTCACACTGAAGAAGACCATTGTGAGTTTTAGGAGAACTTTCTGTGGTTTAGCGATTACTTCCAAGGACAAAACAAAGGACAAAACAGACACTGAGGGAAGCAGAAGATCTGGGGAAATTAAAAACCAAGCACGACAACGCTCCTCATTCTCATCTGAGTAAATCTTTAGTACCGCCAGCGTCGGGGTCAGAAGTCAGGAGCCGGTTACATTCACATTATTACGTTTTAGTTCAGTGTTACAGTTAACAGTTTATGTTAGTGCTGTCAGTTAAACACGTTATTGACGGCGTTACGCGAGATTAACGTTCTTTTTGGCAGAGCAAACTTTGTAGTTTTTTTTCACATGCTGTTGCAACAACTAGAAACGTTAGAAAAACTACAACACCACACCGGATCTAGCTAGACCGGAAACACAACAACAGGCACGCCGCACACACTTGTTTGGGCTTGCGAGCCGGCCAAAGAGCAGCAGGCTAACGTTACGCTTTGAGTGGATGGCGAGCGCGAGACGCTGAAATGGATGCCGATAAGATTCTGAATGGAAAGTTTACTTTTAAAAAGTTGCCAAATGGTTCCATTGACAAGACCAAAGTGATCTGTGTGTTTAGTCATTGTGAACTGAGCTATCATCGCAGCACGTCCAGTCTGAAATACCACTTGACGGCCAAGAACACAGCTGATGGCCAAGTACACAGCTGATGGCCAAGTACACAGCTGATGGCCAAGCATACAGCTGATGGCCAAGCATACAGCTGATGGCCAAGTACACAGCTGATGGCCAAGCATACAGCTGATGGCCAAGTACTCAGCTGATGGCCAAGCATACAGCTGATGGCCAAGTACTCAGCTGATGGCCAAGCACACGGCTGATGGCCAAGCACACGGCTGATGGCCAAGCACGCGGCTGATGGCCAAGCACGCGGCTGATGGCCAAGCACACGGCTGATGGCCAAGCACGCGGCTGATGGCCAAGCACGCGGCTGATGGCCAAGCACGCGGCTGATGGCCAAGCACGCAGCTGACGGCCACCCACACAGCTGATGCCAATTCTCCGCCCCCTCGTCAAAGCCAGGCGACAAAAGCACAAAGCAAGCCGATCCACTTTTCCATGTTGATAAGAGCATTAAAATGAGAAAAAGTAATTGGACAAAAAGAAATCAAGGGACATTTAGAATAGATAAAAATGTGCGATTAATTGCGAGTTAACTATGACATTAATGCGATTAATCACGATTACATATTTTAATCTTTTGACAGCACTAGTTTATGTTAAAATGAGGGACATGCATACCTTTTTTTTATTAGGACAATGCACATTAATCAACATTTCTGTAAATGCGCCAGACAGCTCATTTCCAACTGTAGTCCTAGTTACCCAGCATGCATGTCTTTATGGTGGGAGGAAACCCACGCAAACACAGGGAGAAACATGCAAACTCCAGAAAGAAATCCCCTTCCCGAACCAGCGATCAAACTCTGCAGTGCCAGAAAGGCGAAGCACTGCTACTCTGCTCCTCACCACGGGGCTTCTCAGGTGCTGCGAGCAAATCACTCCGCCCAAGTAGCAGAAGTAGCAGTGCTTCACCTTCTCAGAATATAGTTCCCAGTTTGTATACGGTTAGAACATGGCTGTGTGTCATGTGACCTTGTTATTTGTACACGCTGTGACTCTACAAATGCACGTACGGAGATGAGAAGGGTATGTCTGGACTTATCTAACTCTGGGGGATACGGGGAATAAGTCCCAATAAGTCGGCGTGTTCCTTTTAAGTGACACTCCCACCGCCGCGCAACCTCTTGAGATTTGCGTCGTTGGACAGATTCAAACAAACAAAAGTTCACTTAGCGTCTCAGATGACAGACCTCCAGTTCTTCCCTTTGTCCCATGCTCGGCATCTTCACCGACACTCAAACCAAAACAGCACAAGCTGTGGGTTGGCAAACAGTAGAAATGGTTTCTACACATGGTTTCAAGTCAGCTGTGCCCTCATGTCCCCAAAACAACATTACACTGATCAATAGTACGGGCTTTATGAGAAGAATCTTCTTGGCTTTACCATATTCATAATGATTGAATTGAGCCACGATGATGGAACGATGATGATCGAGCCAAAGTTCCTCTCAGAAAACAGACCTGGTTAGTGTCACTGTTGAAAGGAAAACAGCTGGATCAGGTTAAGTTTGGCCAAAAAACTCCTCTCATTCGTTATGAAATGACAGCAACTGTGTTTGCTATTAGTTTGAGCTATTAAATATGTTAGGCACCAGGAGTTCAGTCTTTGCTTTGCTTTTATTTTGACAAAAAGTCTGTGAAGGTTCGCCGTTTTCCAGGTGAGGGTTAAACTTAAAGTCCCAGTGTGTAACGTGTTTAGTTGTTCATTATCAAAACCTGTGCTGCCTGTTCACGACCTTGTCCTTTTTCATGAATATTTACCTCCACCATCAATTCCAAGTATTCCTATTGGCTTGAAATTTGTGTGTGTGTGTGTGTGTGTGTAAGGGACATACAGGACATACTGCTCCACCTGTGTGTGTGTGTGTGTGTGTGTGTGTAAGGGACATACAGGACATACTGCTCCACCTGTGTGTGTGTGTGTGTGTGTGTGTGTGTGTGTGTGTGTGTGTGTGTGTGTGTGTGTGTGTAAGGGACATACAGGACATACTGCTCCACCTTTCATGTTTTCTCTGTCACATGATAAACTCAGCTGCTGCTAACGCTGCTAACGGGTATCGTAGCTTCCCGGCCCCGGCTAGTTTGAAGAAGGAAACATGGAGGACCACACGTATTCAAAATCCAAATGTCAGGAACAGGAGTCTTCTTCTTCTTCGCCCAGAAAAAGAAAAAGGAGATTGAAAAGAGCAAGAGACCGGCTTTTTGAAGCGTGAAGGCTACCGTAGCTGTAATACGTACTTTGAACTGCGTGGAGCGAGAGAGCTGATGATATATGATCTCAACGCTAGACGGGAGACATTCCCACACATGGGACCTTTTATATAAGAGCAACTTAACTTAATGACCTGGGCTACATTCACACTACTTCATTTAGTTTAAAAACGGATATCTTTCGCTTCATTTACTCCTCGCGTCTGCACTACTCTGGCGTTTCCGAGCCCCTAAAACTTAAACATTTTGGTTTGAAAACTCCGGGGTTGCTTTGTAGTCTGGACGGACACAAACGGAGACCTTTGGGAACAATGACGGACGCTAGCGATCCCCTTCTAATTGGGTCTTATCGGTCATGCCGTGTTCTTCCTTTGATTAGTCACGCCCGTACCACGTGACCCTTTCCCCTTTTAACGACAGTACGGCAATGGTTAGTGTTAGTGTTAGGTGCCTTGAAGTCAACAGTCGCAGCGCTGCCTTGAAGGAGACTTTGGGGGCTTAAAACACCATCGAGCGACAAATGATAGCTTTAACATTTCTGTTGGAAAAAAGGATTTGTGACCTAATGATTTCCCATCTAAGCTCCAGCCCACTTTAACCTGAGCAGAGGTCTAGTCAGCCACAATAACTGAGATCCCCCGTGTGGGAGTTCAGAGGCTTTACGTCTACGGAGCGTTTTTAACCAAATCCACTTGCCTTTGAGTTTCATCCTTTCCTGGATATTTTGACAATGTTTGCACGTATCCCTTCATAGTTCTTTTAATTGTATTTTAAAATGTACATAGATTAAAACGCACAAAGAAAAACCGACAACTAGGGATGTCACGAGAACCGATACTACCGACACCTTCCGGTTCTAAAATGACAAAACGCCGACGATGCCCATTTCTTTTTGAAGCACCGTAGGCACCGTTAGCGACGATGCTAGTGTTAGCAGCATCGGTGCTGCGCCTCTTCAGGAACTGATGGGGGCAGTATCCGCTTCAGAGGGTTCCAGTCGATACATTCAGAAGAAGGAGGTCACGAACAAGTGGCCGAGAGTCAACTCTACCCGACCTAAACATCGGCACGTTCACGGTTTAGTTTAGTTTATTTTTTCCGGCCATCTGTAACTCACAACAGTCAATGCCCTGATAACATTCTTTATTCTCTTGGCTTCAAATTACTCACCGTTGTTGGCTACGGCCGCTGAACAAGCTACGCGTTGTAAACAGCCGTGTCGCACTTGCCTGCTCCTCCTGTAACGTTAGCTAGCAGTTAGCAGGGATAGCATGGCGGCGTTAGCCAGGACCAGTTGGGATCACTTTACTGGCTGGGTCTCAATTGTTTCTGCCAGCAACCAACTTGGGTAGCTATATAATTCAATGTAATAATAATAATAATAATAATAATAATAAAATGTCCGGCGTCCCTAGTAGCCGTGATAAATTAGCCTGAAGCTAATGCTTAGCTACCTGTTCAGGAGGAAATTAGCCAACTCTGCGTCCTTTTGGGCTCTAAGCTGTCTCCATCTTTCAGATACATCTCCAATATTTACCCGGGGTTTGTTACGTCTCTGGTCACGCAGCTGTTAGAAACACTGTTGTTGTTTTTGCACACAGTACCTTTTTGAAAAGATGCCTGGAAGTCTGGAATAAGTCTGCGGGACACTAGTTGTTGCACTATGACCATTAATTGCACTTCATGATGTTGTTCTATGCTCTATTGCACATGTTTTGTATGTCTTCAAATATTTTAATAAGGAAGTTTTTACCGTATCGAAATCAGCATCGAGAATCGTGTTATTTTACCGGTATTGGCACCGAATGTTTGGTATCGTAACATTCCCAGTCCACACCAAACACACCCAACCCCCCCCTGCTGTTACCTGATGACTCTGGTTAATAGAAAACTTTCCACGGAGAAGTCAACAGGGTTTCAACACTTCCCGAAGTCTAGTAAGTGTGAATCAGTGAACCTTCCCCCAAACCTCCAGAAGACGTCCGTTAATGGATTTAAAGTCCAGGCCTCCTGCTGCCGCTGTGGGCCCAGAGTTCTGCTTTCTGCACCTGCAAATAACTTACGCAGATCTATCTCAATTATTCAGTGAGTCATCATTTAACATCGGTAATACGGCCAAGATTTGAAAGCAGTAATCGCTGCCCATTAATAATGCCGTTGAGCCTAGTCAATAACAACTATTGGTGGTTGTCAGTGACATCATTGTTGGGACAGAGAGGCTTTCATACGGCGAAATATTTCTCAGCTTTTTCCTCCGTTTAGTTTTTACTTGCTTTACTTCATCCTCCACTGCATCAATCCTTTTTTCAGCTTGTTTATCGAGACAGAGAGGCAGGCGTGCAGCAAAGGTTTTGCAGCGATGCCGTGACTCTCGGCGTCTGTTCAGACTCGTCCTCGGTTTCCTCAGCTGACGGATCATGTGACAAGTTTCCCCTCTTCCAAGAAAAGATCCTCACTTTTTATTTCATCCCTCTTTCATCCACCTGAGAGATGGATCATCTCAGGATTACCCCTTCACCCTTTCTGCCGCTTTCTCTCTCTCTCTCTCTCTCTCTCTCTCTCTGTCTGTCTCTCTCTCTCTCTCTGTCTGTCTCTCTCTCTGTCTGTCTCTCTGTCTCTGTCTCTCTCGCTCTCCGTCTCTCTGCGTCTCTCTCTCTCTCTCCCTTCCTCTCTCTCTCTGTCTCTCTCCGTCTCTCTCTATCTCGCTCACTCTCTCTCTGTCCCTCTGTCTCTCTCTCCCTCTCTCTCTCTCTCTGTCTCTCTCTCTCTCTGTCTCTCTCTCCCTCTCTCTCTCTCTCCATCTCTCTCTCTCTCTGTCTCTCTCTCTTCCTGTCATCTGTGGTCATCCCTCTCCCTCTGCGACCAGCTCTTGGCCTCCTGTCTGTTTCCTTTCTCTTCTTCCTCTCCTTCCTTTGATCTCCCCCCTCCCCCCCCCCCCTCTCTCACCCTTTCCTCCCTCCCCTCGCTCGGCTGCCTAGTCTCTGCTCAAGTTTCTGACTGATGTGGGATTTCAGTCCTGCAAAAACACTCTGAGACCGTCTATCTGAATTATGTTGCACTGATACAGCGGTCACACACTAAGACTGTTTCTTAGAGTCAATGTAAAGTTAATGTCAGATTAGATAGACTTTATTAATGTCAGTGCTATAGACGCAACATATAAGACACACAGCACACATACATACAAGACATAATAATAAGTTAATTAATGTAAGTTAAAGTGTGTCGCTAATGTGAGCGGTAAGAACTTTACGTGGCGTTGAAGGTCTTAAAATCTCTGAAAACGGGTCTCCTGCACGAACCCTGACAGACATATATTGTGCATCCCTAATATTTAACATTGTTATACATTATTGTATTACACAATTGTCAACCAATTCTAGAAACACTGAGAAATTAAAGAATAAATAAAAAATGACTAACGGCTACATTAACATCAGGAATGACCACGCTCTGCTGGACAGTTATTTCTTAATCACACAAAGCATCGTTTTTTGCATTACATGTTCTGTAAAGGCCCTGACACACCAACCCGACAGCTGACCGTCGGACTGATCAGTCGGCTCCCCAAAAAGGTCCAAAAAGTGCCTCAGAACACGCCGAAGAGACGCCGACTTGAGCGTACGTTCTGCGCAAACCCGTCACGTCCGATAACGGCGGCCTCGTTCGAAATAAATCTCATATTTTACGAAAATAGTTAGAGATAGTAAGAGAGAAATAGGTTGTACAGTTGCTGAATCTGTCTTCATTTCAGATCAACAAAGGTCAGTTTAACAGAGCTTCCTCTTATTTTGAGAGGCTGTTCGTCACTCATCCTGCCCGCCACTTCCAGGTTAGCTCTCCACCAATCAGATTGGTCATTGAGTCCGACTGCCCGCCCTCTGACCCAGCATGTCGGGTCGGCCCAAATGAAGGCCGACGGCCCCTCTGACGGACGACGACATGAACACCGCGAACTGACTCGAGTCACGACCTCGCCAGACTGTCAGACGGCCGACTATCGGGTTGGTGTGTCAGGGCCATTAAAAGAAGTTTT
Organism: Sander vitreus; assembly: GCF_031162955.1. NCBI lineage: Eukaryota > Metazoa > Chordata > Actinopteri > Perciformes > Percidae > Sander > Sander vitreus. The sequence continues at coordinate 28,371,111 of NC_135874.1, read as the reverse complement.
GGTAACATTTTACTTGACGGTATCTACATAAGAGTGTCATGACACTGTCATGAACACATGACACTGTCATGACACAATAACTCTAACCCTAACCATAACTTGTCATGACAAAAACCAAATGAAACTTACTAAAAGTAGAGTTATAAACGTTTATGACTTGTTCATGACAGTGTTATGAACATGTCACTCTTATGTCACTCTTATGTCACTCTTATGTCACTACATTATGTATCTACATGTCACTCTTATGTAGATACCTTCAAGTAAAGTGTAACTGAAGTTTTCGTATCGGACAACATGTATAGTATGTATATGTATGTACAATATACAAGTATAGCAGATACAGATAGCAGCTTTTTCAAAGATTATTTTTGGGCTTTAATGGACAGGACAGCTATGTGAGAAAGGGAAGAGAGAGAGGGGGGGGAAGACATGCAGACATCATCAAAGGTCGGACTCAAACCCTGGACCTCTGTGTCGAGGCATAAACCTCTCAGTATATGTGCGCCTGCTCTACCCACTGAGCCAACCCGGCCACACTGTTTACTGTTTTTACAACTCACATTATTAACTCCGCTAACACTTGAAGGTATCTACATAAGAGTGACACTGTCATGAACGTGTCATAAACATTAAGTGTCATTCAGTTTTTGTCATGACAAGTTAGAGTTGGGGTTCATGTGTTCATGACTGTGTCATGTCACTCTTATGTAGATACCTTCATGTGAAGTGTTACCTTGACTTTAAATGACATGGTGACAGTTATTCCCAGCTTATATGCAGCTTTTCGAGACACTGAACTCCTAGTTCTTGCGATTTAAAAGATTCTCAGGTTTTAATATAACAACTACACAATTACTTGCTTATCCCGAGACGGAATAGCATAAAAAGAAGGTGAATAATATCTCATTTTCTGTGCAAACTGGGAGTGGTAAAAGTCTTAAATTCCCAACTGTTCACAGCGCTCTATAATAACCAGTGGTGTAGTCTACGGGACACGCAGGAATACGCAGTATACCCACTAAGAAAGCTCCAGGATTTCCATATACCCTCTTAAAAATGCCCATTGACACGTAACTACATACTTTGCATTGTGATTTTGATATATTTTCAATTGTCATCTGTGTTTTTCTTCTTCACATAGGCTGAATAAAGGTATTTCCACCGTAAATTGTCCCAAAAGGCCCATTCTGGCCCATATATACAGTATAGGCCCATACATATACAGTACAGTATACTCACTACAATACATTGGACGACACCACTGATAATAACCGAGATCATTGAGGTTTTTTTCTCAGCTGTCCTTTGTTTTCTTGAGATAATCGTCTGATGTGTGTGTGATTGTTGCTGTGTGTTTCAGTCGGACTTGGAGCAATATAAGACGGCTCTGCTGGACGCCGGCTGTGACCTTTCACCTCTCAACTACATCAAACAGTGGAAGTAAGTCTGTTATCCAACCACAGCTTTTAGTTACTGACCGGTTTGGGTCATTTGAGCCTCCTAGGGTTTCATTTTAGTCTGTTCACTCTGTAGCTACCCTGGTCATAAAGGAGTCCACACTTCACACCGATGTCCATATTCACCTTTATTCCTTATAGAAGTATGATGGAACGCCGTGAAAACGTGTTCGCCTGGTAGACCAGCAGTACAGTAAACAAAAACAGGAGCTTAAAGTGTGCATATTATGAAAAAAAATCTCTTTTTCTGGGATTTGGGGAGTTATTTTGTGTCTCTGGTGCTTCTACACGCATACACACTTTGAAAAAAAACCTCCATGCTGTTCTGAGTGAGATACGGTTCCTGAATGTGTCCTGCCTTCAGTCTCCGGGTCAGCTGGTCAACATCTGCACGGCTTTCTACGTCACTAGCTGAGACGAGGGGGCTAGGGGGCTAACTGTTAGCATGCTAGCTCGTTCTCAATGGCAGAACACTGCTACAACACACACTAGTTCACCATAATCTCCAAAAGAACTACTTCCATGTCCCTGTTCTGCAGGTATTCAACACAAAGGTGGAAGTGTTCCCTCGTTTAGAAGAAGTCTCCCAGCTAATCCTGCCTTGTACTGAAGTTGTAGAAACAGCTAGCTAGCTCATGTAGTCCTTACCTAGCTACTGAGCGTGTAGTCTTTACCTAGCTAGCTCATGTAGTCTTTACCTAGCTAGCTCATGTAGTCCTTACCTAGCTACTGAGCATGTAGTCCTTACCTAGCTACTGAGCGCGTAGTCCTTTACCTAGCTACTGAGCGCGTAGTCCTTACCCTAGCTACTGAGCACGTAGTCCTTACCTAGCTACTGAGCGCGTAGTCCTTACCTAGCTACTGAGCATGTAGTCCTTACCTAGCTACTGAGCGTGTAGTCCTTACCTAGCTACTGAGCGTGTAGTCCTTACCTAGCTACTGAGCGTGTAGTCCTTACCTAGCTACTGAGCGTGTAGTCCTTACCTAGCTACTGAGCGTGTAGTTCTTACCTAGCTACTGAGCGCGTAGTCCTTACCTAGCTACTGAGCATGTAGTCCTTACCTAGCTACTGAGCGTGTAGTCCTTACCTAGCTACTGAGCATGTGCGACTGCCAACAAAGATGTTCCAGCAGTGAGAGGTCTCACTCTGTAGCTAAAACAGAGACCTGAACACAGGGTGAAAAGAGGAGCTGCAGCAATGAGCAGTACAACTAAAATATGGTGTTTTCTGAAAATTAAACCATGTAAACCTATTCTGGTACAACCTCTAAATACAATTATGAACCTGAAAATGAGCAGAATATGGCCAATTTAAAAGTTCGCCATTCACGGCCGGCATTTCTCTCCTCTGTTCGCGCTCCCCTCAAACTTCCGGTCTTGTAGTTTACCAAAATAAAACTCGTTCTTACTGAATATTAGGGATGCACCAAATCCAGATTTTTGGGGTTCTGCTGAACCCTGAACCCCCTGGTTGAGATTCTGCTGAGTCCTGAACCCCCTGGTTGAGGTTCTGCTGAACCCTGAACCCCCTGGTTGAGGTTCTGCTGAGTCCTCGTCCCGTCCTCAGTCCATGAACACAGTCAACACATTAATGAAGTAAACAGTGACTGTCCTTCCTTTGCCGTACCTGAAGTTGCTGCATTCTGGCTGCTGTCTGTAGATTCCTTCATGCTCAGCTCGTATTCTTCCAGATGTTTCATACCAGATGTTGTAACAGCGGTGATGTTGTGTATTGTTTAGGGTCCTCGCCACCACCAGACTAATCAGCATTGCAGATTGAACATGTAGCTGGACTTGAATGGCCTTCTTTTGACTGAAAGTACTGCCAAACAACACTTTTTCTGCTCACCAGTTCCATTTCCACTTCCTCTCAGCCTGCTGCATTGAAGCTCCACCTACGTAAACACCTTCCTGTAATCAACGGCGCCGTCATTACGTCGACCAGCGTAGGCAGAAACCAAACCCCGTCAAAAAGCCCAATATTCAGCCGATGCCGAATCCTGGATTCGGTGCATCCCTGCTGAATATACCAAAAGAATAACTGTGTAAAACTGTAACTACCTAACAATCATACAGATCACTTATATTAATTTCCGGTGTTGTCATGGCAATATATATATACACTTTCCAGTAGAGATGTACCGATACCAGTATCAGTATCGCCTCCGATACTGTCTAAAACGCTGGTATCGGTATCAGGAAGTACTGGAGTTAATGCACCGATCAGATACCACGTAATAAAGCCCTGAAGAGAATCTACGTTAAAGTAGTTTATTTATGTTCTTTTCCCGTTATAACTGACTGTCAAACTGGAGAATAACAGAAAGTTCTGGGTGTTCATGTTTCACAAAGACTTTAACCTGAGCCAGACCCACAACAGAGATAGAAATAATATCACATCTATACAGAGATAGTAGTATACAGCTGTTATACATCATATCATCTATACAGAGATAGTAGTATACAGCTGTTATACATCATATCATCTATACAGAGATAGTAGTATACAGCTGTTATACATCATATCATCTATACAGAGATAGTAGTATACAGCTGTTATACATCATATCATCCATACAGAGATAGTAGTATACAGCTGTTATACATCATATCATCTATACAGAGATAGTAGTATACAGCTGTTATACATCATATCATCCATACAGGGATAGTAGTATACAGCTGTTATACATCATATCATCTATACAGAGATAGTAGTATACAGCTGTTATACATCATATCATCTATACAGAGATAGTAGTATACAGCTGTTATACATCATAGCATCCATACAGGGATAGTAGTATACAGCTGTTATACATCATATCATCTATACAGGGATAGTAGTATACAGCTGTTATACATCATAGCATCCATACAGGGATAGTAGTATACAGCTGTTATACATCATATCATCCATACAGGGATAGTAGTATACAGCTGTTATACATCATAGCATCCATACAGGGATAGTAGTATACAGCTGTTATACATCATATCATCTATACAGAGATAGTAGTATACAGCTGTTGTACAGTATCAGGAAAAATGGTATCGGACCATCTCTACTTTCCAGCGTCAGCTACACATATATTCGTGATAGCCACGGCCGAAAACATGACCCAGATTTTCTAATGGGTGCAGTTTTGTTCCGTCCTCCACCAACCGCCATACCACACCGGGAGCGTCTTGCTGCCCGACTCCCAGATTTGATTGTCTCTACAAGAACATCACAGAACAATCAGGTGTTTCTTAAGCTAGTATCTACCTTCCGCTCCAAGCTCTCCTACTCCATGCTTTCTCTTTTCTGGCGTCGTCCTGATAAAAAGGACCTGCAGTTTTGTAGTGATCGACCGATGCTGCTCGTGTGAAAATAGACCTGGCGCCAATCTTTAGCACAGCGGAGAGCCTGGTGGTTATGTTTTTTTTAGGTTATTCGTCCCATTCTTGTCAAAACGATATCTCACAACCACCTGGAGGGAATGTCTTCAAATGTGGCATAAACGTCCACTTTGGTGGTCAAAGGTCAAACATATTTTTGCCCATAACTCAAGAACTCCTACGCTAATTATGCCGACATTTTACACACATGACATACTGACAGGATTAGATGATCAAGTGGTGATATTTTATATCCAAAAGGTCAACTTCACTGTGACATACCGTGTTTTCCGGACTATAAGTCGCTCCGAAGTATAAGTCGCATCAGTCAAAAAATGCGTCATGAAGAGGAAAAAAAAACATATATAAGTCTCACTGGACTATAAGTCACATTTATTTAGACATTTATTTCACAAAATCCAAGACCAAGAACAGACATTTAATCTGGAAAGGCAAGTTATTAAACTACCCAACAGCCCCCAGAACAAGGGGCTGAATACGGTAGGTGTCCTCTACGTTAACGTAACACATTAACAGTTATTAAACTACCCAACAGCCCCCAGAACAAGGGGCTGAATACGATCAGGTGTCCTCTATGTTAACGTAACACATTAACAGTTATTAAACTACCCAACAGCCCCCAGAACAAGGGGCTGAACACGGTAGGTGTCCTCTACGTTAACGTAACACATTAACAGTTATTAAACTACCCAACAGCCCCCAGAACAAGGGGCTGAATACGGTAGGTGTCCTCTATGTAAACGTAACGTAGCAGCACTGTTGACGAGCCTCTCCCAGCAGCACGTTGTTCAAGCACCCATCTGTGGACTCCTTCCTCCAGCTCTGGCCATCTGGATTTCAGCGCGACTAGCTTTCTTTGTTTTCTTCATTGCAGTAAGACTAACCTTTTCTCCAGTCCCTCACAAGTTTCTCTCTCACTCCAAACTCTCCTTCTGCTGCTCGATTACCGTTTTCGGCTGCGTGTTTTACTACCTGCAGTCTCCTGCAGCTTCTTTTCTTTCTCAGTTGTCTTTAGGAGCAGCATATAGTCCTCACGAGCCTAGAACGCCTCTCGCGGCTGTAGACGGTAATGTTTTCAGCATGAAATAACATTTAAAAACATGTTACATTATATATATTTTGATATATAAGTCGCACCTGACTATAAGTCGCAGGACCAGCCAAAGAATGAAAAAAAAGTGTGACTTATAGTCCGGAAAATACGGTAATGTTTCCGGCCGTTATTCAACGTCATAACTCAGAAACAGAAGGGGAGACATTTGGTTGGATGTGTTGGTGACACTGATCTTAAAACTGTGATGATTGTTTAGACTTTCTGTGTGTGAAGCGTCCACATTTTACAACACGTAAAACCTTTTATTAAACTGCTTCAAAGTCTTCATTACATATGTTATTTGACGTAGATTTATAACTGCAACTTGACTGGTTGGCAGAGACAAACAACTACAATTATTTCTGCATTTATCATGTCATTTTTCATTTTTAATAACCTTCGATGAGAGCGGGTTGTCGTCTCTGTTTCTGACACACGTGAAATAATTTCCATGTAATGTCTGGCTAGTAAAACTGACCAAGTGTCACTCAGACGTGTTGAGTCATTCTGGTTTCCTATCATCTTTTACAGGGCGTTTACCAAGATGGCCGCCACCCCGGCCAACTACGGCAACAGTGGAGTCAAACCCATGGGGTAAGTTAGTCACGTGAGAATCTATATCCAACACGTTCCACCTCAGGGATTGCTCGGGTGCTGCCAGAAATTCTACCCTGGAAATCCAGAGTTCTCGCGAGAGCACAATTGTAATTAGCTCAGCGAGTCAGTCTGGCATTGAGTAATGATGCTCATTAGCTATGACTTGTAGCCGAGCTGCACCAATCACATCAGTGTATCTGATATAGGCGGGCCAGAGGCCAGCTAAACAGATGACAACAGTCTAATCTACCAGTTAGCTCCTCTGGTAGCTAAGAGTCTAATCTACCAGTTAGCTCCTCTGGTAGCTAAGAGTCTAATTTACCAGTTAGCTCCTCTGGTAGCTAACAGTTTAATCTACCAGTTAGCTCCTCTGGTAGCTAAGAGTCTAATTTACCAGTTAGCTTCTCTGGTAGCTAACAGTTTAATCTACCAGTTAGCTCCTCTGGTAGCTAAGAGTTTAATCTACCAGTTAGCTCCTCTGGTAGCTAACAGTTTAATCTACCAGTTAGCTCCTCTGGTAGCTAACTGTTTAATCTACCAGTTAGCTCCTCTGGTAGCTAAGCGTTTGGGGCTCTGGATACTTCACCCCGTGTATTGTTGTGATTGGTCGTAGTGTTATCCAATAGCGTGCAGTGAGATTTTCAAACGCATGCTTGGTGCCGCCCCTCGAGTTGGGCCATTTTCATTACTCATTGCCAGACCCTTAATCTTTCGGATTTGGGTCTGGATTTCCAGGCTAGGGAAAGTCCGCCAGATGTGCGTCCCCTTCCTCTGTCTCTGTGTTGGGGTTCTAACCTCCGGCTGATTTCTGAGGACTCTGGTTAACTGCTCCTCAGATCTCTGCAGGGTAAATCCAGACAGCTATCTAGACTATCTGTCCAATCTGAGGTTTCTGTCGCACGACTAAAAAACTTTTGAACGTCCACATGTTCCACCAAAACAAGCTCCTTCCTGAGACTATTTAGCAGAGGCACCGTGGCTCCGTCCGGAGCTTAGCCCCGCCCACGACGATTGTGATTGGTTTAAAGAAATGCCAATAAACCAGAGCAGGTTTTACTCCCATCCAGGAATGCTGGGTGGACTAGACAGACCTTCCTCCACAGCGCTGTGGAGGAAGGTCTGGACATGCAAGACTAGTGACATGAGAAATGTTTTTAAATGGTTTTGTGACACATTTTGCTTTCGGTATTCATGAAATAAATCAATAAGAATGGTTCAAACTCCAGATATGAACTGAAAGCAGCTCTGTTCAGTCTGAGTCATAATTAGAGGTTTAGGTCCCGTTCACGTTCACAGAGCTTTCTGCAACAGTTTTCTGCTGATATTTTTGGTTTCTTTAGCGATGTCCCAACCTTTTCATGATATGTTAATTGTGCCGTGATGACGATGTTTGGTGCAGTTCTCACCTTTTAATCACTTTTCTTTAGGTTTTGACGCCTTTATGCAAAGCAATTTAAAAAACATGGGTTCATGTTTTCAGACTACCAGTCTAACCCTTTCCTCCTCTCCTTCTCTTCCTACTTATTTACTCCCTCCCCTCCCTCTCTTCCTCCCTCCCTCCTTGTTTCCTCTCTCCTCCTCCCTCCCTCCCCGTTTCCTTCCTCTTCTCCTCCTCCTCCCTCCCTCCCTCCTTGTTTCCTTCCTCTTCTCCTCCTAACCTCCTCCCTCCCTCCTTGTTTCCCTTACTCCTATCCTCCTCCCTCCCTTCTTGTTTCCTTCCTCCTATCCTCCTCCCTCCCTCCGTCCTTGTTTCCTTCCTCCTATCCTCCCTCCCTCCCTCCTTGTTTCCTTCCTCCTCTCCTCCTCCCTCCTTGTTTCCTCTCTCCTATCCTCCTCCCTCCCTCCTTGTTTCCTCTCTCCTATCCTCCTCCCTCCCTCCTTGTTTCCTTCCTCCTATCCTCCTCCCTCCCTCCTTGTTTCCTTCCTCCTCTCCTCCTCCCTCCCTCCTTGTTTCCTCTCTCCTATCCTCCTCCCTCCCTCCTTGTTTCCTCTCTCCTATCCTCCTCCCTCCCTCCTTGTTTCCTTCCTCCTATCCTCCTCCCTCCCTCCTTGTTTCCTTCCTCCTCTCCTCCTCCCTCCCTCCTTGTTTCCTCTCTCCTATCCTCCTCCCTCCCTCCTTGTTTCCTCTCTCCTATCCTCCTCCCTCCCTCCTTGTTTCCTTTCTCCTATCCTCCTCCCTCCCTCCGTCCTTGTTTCCTTCCTCCTATCCTCCCTCCCTCCCTCCTTGTTTCCTTCCTCCTATCCTCCTCCCTCCCTCCTTGTTTCCTCTCTCCTATCCTCCTCCCTCCCTCCTTGTTTCCTTCCTCCTATCCTCCTCCCTCCCTCCTTGTTTCCTCTCTCCTATCCTCCTCCCTCCCTCCTTGTTTCCTCTCTCCTATCCTCCCTCCCTCCCTCCTTGTTTCCTTCTCCTATCCTCCTCCCTCCCTCCTTGTTTCCTTCCTCTTCTCCTCCTCCCTCCCTCCCTCCTTGTTTCCTTCCTCCTATCCTCCCTCCCTCCCTCCCTCCTTGTTTCCTTCCTCCTATCCTCCTCCCCCCCTCCTTGTTTCCTTCCTCTTCTCCTCCTCCCTCCCTCCCTCCTTGTTTCCTCTCTCCTATCCTCCCTCCCTCCCTCCTTGTTTCCTTCCTCCTATCCTCCTCCCTCCCTCCTTGTTTCCTCTCTCCCTCCCTCCTTGTCCTCTCTCCTCCTCCCTCCCTTGTCCTCTCCTCTCTCCTCCCTCCTCCTTGTTTCCTCCTCCTCTCCTCCTCCCTCCCTCCTTGTTTCCTTCCCTCCTCTCCTCCCTCCCTCCCTTGTTTCCCTCCTCCTCTCCTCTCCCTCCCTCCTTGCTCCCTCCTCTCCCTCTCCTTGTCTCCTCCCTCCCTCCCTCCTTGTTTCCTCTCTCCTATCCCTCCTCCCTCCCTCTTTGTTTCCTTCCTCTTCTCCTCCTCCCTCCCTCCCTCCTCTCCTCCTCCCTCCCTCCCTCCTTGTTTCCTCTCTCCTATCCTCCTCCCTCCCTCCCTTCCTCCCTCCCTCCTTGTTTCCTCCCTCCTCTCCTCCTCCTTCCCCTGCAGCCTGTTCTCCAGAGTGATGAACTCCGGCTCCCAGTTCGTCATGGAGGGAGTGAAGAACCTGGTGCTCAAACAACATGTGAGTCAAACTCTCTACTGTTCAGCATCACACCGGTTCATCCAAACATCGTCGGAACCCAACAAACCTGCACGTATTAAAGTAATCAGTGGCCGACAAACCAACCGAAATATTCCTAATCTTCTCCAATATTTTTAAAAACCTCACTGGAGCCAGACCTTAGAATGATTCTTTTTGGATGTTTTGAGGCATCTAATAAACTGATTGCAACAACACCGCTTTGTCTCTTATGGACTAACGGGCCAGCTACATTGCACGCATAACGTAAGCGGAGCGGATGCTCCAACGCTACGCTGCCACTATCCTGGAGGTAACTGCCTCCATCTAGCCTAGCTTAGCACAGATCCTGGAGGTAACTGGCTCCATCTAGCCTAGCTTAGCACAGATCCTGGAGGTAACTGGCTCCATCTAGCCTAGCTTAGCACAGATCCTGGAGGTAACTGGCTCCATCTAGCCTAGCTTAGCACAGATCCTGGAGGTAACTGGCT
>NC_135874.1:28353447-28355947 GCF_031162955.1 Sander vitreus | reverse complement strand
AAAAAAGTCCCAAATATCTTAGCAGAAAGTTGAAAAATGTTGTTTACTTCACACGAGAGCAGCCGTTTCCCCCCATGAGAACGTTATGAAGTGACGTAATATCGTATATAAGTAACGTCAACATCATCTAAAAGCTATGAAGCCACGACGACATCACAGTTTTTGCAAGTTCCCGCAATATCATCACATAACATTGCATAAATATCCCGCATACTCCATCACATCGCAGAAAACCTGACGCATAATTAAGGATTTTAGCCCAAAACAATCACAAAAAAACTCATATTTTTCTGGAAGGACTGTGGAATCCTTCTACTTTAGGTATATGATAGATGGTCTGTTGGTGAAGTAGCATTGATCATTGTGAGGGGGAGATAGATTCAGTTTTCCAAAGAATCAATATAATAACGTAGTTCAGACCGTGTCAACTGGTCGAAAGCTCACAAAGGTCTTCATCATCTCCTAATTCTTTCTTTTTCTTTTTCTTCAGCTCAATTCCCAGGAACAAGAACCCATTTCAGGAGGTGAGTTTCTGTTTCTGGACCAACGTTTGATTGATGAGATTCCTTCAGAGTTATTTCCAGGACAAACAGGAGCTGGAAATGATGCTGAACGACACAGATCTGTGTCTTTCATTCATCATTTCCAGACTTTCTTCTAGGAGTGTTTTCAGCAGCGGTGGCGTTAAGGAAAGGGTTAACGTTAACGGGAAGTTTCTCTCGCCGTATCGGTAAAGTTTCTGTTCTTCTTTGAGCTCGAACAAAAGTGTTTTCTTCCTTATAAAAAAATCTGCAAAGCTGATTGATTATTTTTAATGCAAAGGCTGTCCACGTCCACGGGTTATGTGTTAGGATGGAAACCAGCACTCATTCTCTGTGTGTGTGTGTGTGTGTGTGTGTGTGTGTGTGTGTGTGTGTCTGTCTCTCTCTCTGTGTGTGTGTGTGTGTGTCTCTCTCTTTGTGTGTGTCTCTCTCTCTCTCTGTGTGTGTGTGTGTGTGTGTGTGTGTGTGTGTGTGTGTGTGTCTCTCTCTCTCTCTCTCTCTGTGTGTGTGTGTGTGTGTGTGTGTGTGTGTGTGTGTGTCTCTCTCTCTGTCTGTCTGTCTGTCTGTCTGTGTGTGTGTCTCTCTCTGTTCGTGTGTGTGTGTCTCTGTGCATGCGTGCGTGTGTGTCTCTGTGTGTGTGTGTCTCTCTGTGTGTGTGTGTCTGTCTCTCTCTCTGTGTGTGTGTGTGTGTGTGTGTGTGTCTCTCTCTGTGCGTGTGTGTGTGTGCGTGTGTGTCTGTCTCTCTCTCTGTGTGTGTGTGTGTGTCTCTCTGTGTCTCTGTAAGTTTATTTGATTAGGACAATACACATTAATCAACATTTCTGTAAATGCGCCAGTGTTAGCCAGTCGGCTAATTTTCAACTGTAGTCCTAATTACCCAGCATGCATGTCTTTATGGTGGGAAGAAACCGCAGCACCCGGAGGAAACCCACGCAAACACGGGGAGAACATGCAAACTCCACACAGAAAGGCCCGGAACGACCTGGATTCAAACCCAGAACCTTCTTGCTGTGAGGCAGAAGTGCTAACCACTGAGCCTGTGTGTGTGTGTGTGTGTGTGTGTGTGTGTGTGTGCGCGCGCGCCTCTCTGTGTGTGTGTCTGTCTGTCCGTGTGTTTTATGTGCGAGGATGGAAACAAGCATTCATTTGCATTTTCTTTTGCTGATTTTCTCAGAATTTGCGGCACATCGTGATGGAAACCTGGCTGTTTTTTAAGGTTACTAGCTTGCTTTGGTTACTGTAAACAAACCAACCAGCCAACAGTTTGCAGGGCTGCGGTAGAAATGCACGGCCAAAAGAAAAGGAGAAACACAGCTACTATTAAACATCATGATGTGATGTGATTGTGTGTATGAATTGAAAGGGGACTCTGTGTTCACACGCTCCAACAAGTCCTCCACCGCTGGAATATTAGAGGAATATTCACTTTCATTATCCGTGGAAACAGCTTAGAGGAATGTTTCAGAATAAAAGCAAATGTGCACGTAAACGTAGTCCTTGTTTGCAGGTCTGTTTATCCACCAAACGTTTAAAACTCCACAGGGAACTTTTAAAACAAACTTCACAATAAAAGCCTCTATCAGTTTTCTTCCTTTGAAGGCTTTTATTATGAAAAACCACTACAGAGACAGAGAACAAAGCTACAAATCAGAATCAGAAAAGCTTTATTGCCAAGTACGTTTTTTTACACATACAAGGAGTTTGTTTTGGTGTTGTAGGTGCACGTCAAAAATAAGTTAAACAAGAGATCTGGTTTTTGTGTACTGGTTTTTTAGCTCCAGCTCTGAACGGACAAACAGAACCACTTTTATACTAGCCGTGGTATTATAGAGAGTGGGTTCCTGCAGACTGATGATGATGATGATGATGATTGTTTCAGGCCATCGTGTTCGTGGTGGGAGGAGGAAACTACATTGAGTACCAGAACCTGGTGGACTACGCCAAGGTAGGTCCACTTC
>NC_135874.1:28343447-28348447 GCF_031162955.1 Sander vitreus | reverse complement strand
ATCAATCTGAGGATTATGTCACTGTGGCATTTTAAGTGTGTGTGTGTGTGTGCGTGTGCGCGTGTGAGTGTGTGTGTGTGTGTGTGTGTGTGTGTGTGTGTGTGTGTGTGAGCGCGGTGGCCCTGAGAGCTCAAAAAACGGCAACGGACAAAACACTGCAAATGGAGAAAATACAATGCTGTATAATGTAACATCCTTAAAGGGACAGTTCACCCCAAAAGTAGTCCACTGCAAAGGGAGTAACTTCAGGGTCAGTAACTTCGAGCTAGCGGGCTACACGCTAAAAATGTCAACTTTTGAAGAAGACGTGGACGGTGCAACAAGGCAGACCTGCTCGGTTCTTTCAGGGAATGATTGTAAAGATGTAATAAGAACATGTTGAGGTCATTTCCTCTCTAACTGGGAGGTTTTGGGACTGATTGGTGGGATTGCTGTGGACGAAGTACACACGGAGACACACTGGTGAGAGATAATGAGGTGTAACCGTGTATCAGCTCATTTAAATATCTCACGGTACTGGATTGTGTCAACAGTTCACTTCATTTAATATCGGATGTGACGTTTTCTTTTGCGAGGTCCAAATGTTCCACCAGAACCAGTTCCTTCCTGAGACTATTTAGCAGAGCCACCGTCGCTGCGTCTGGAGCTTAGCCCCGCCCACGACCGCTGTGATTGGTTTAAAGAAATGGAAAACAACCCAGAGTGTTTTTTTCTCCTATCCTAGATGGATAGATCTCGTTGAAGTTTTTTTCCCATACGGTGCTGAAACGACATGTTGTTGTCGCCGCATGACGGCAAACACACACACACACACACACACACAGGCACACACAGAGACACGCACACACACACAGGCACACACACACACACACAGGGGCACACACACACACACAGAGACACGCACAGACAGAGACACACACAGAGACACAGAGACACACACACACACACACACACACACACACACACACACACAGGCACACAGACACACACAGAGACACACACACACACACACACACACAAGCACACAGACACACACAGAGACACGCACAGACAGAGACACACACACACACACACACACACACACACACACACACACACACACACACACACACACACACACAGACACACACAGAGACACACACACACACACACACACAAGCACACAGCACACACAGAGACACACACACACACACACACACACACACACACACACACACAGACACACAGAGACACACAGAGACACACACACACACACACACAGACACACACAGACACACAGAGACACACAGAGACACACACACACCAGTAAATCCCAGCTCAGTGTCAGTGAAGTCGACTCTGTTATGTTGACCTCTTGACCCGGGAGCTGAAATAATGAGGTGGAGGGAGGGAGAGAACAGGAGGAGGAAGAGAGAGAGAACAGGAGGAGGAGGAGGAGAGAGAGAACAGGAGGAGGAGGAGGGAGAGAGAGAGAACGGGAGGAAGAGGAGGAAGAGAGAGAGAACAGGAGGAAGAGGAGGGAGAGAGAGAGAACAGGAGGAGGAGGGAGAGAACAGGAGGAGGAGGAGGAGGAGAGAGAGAACAGGAGGATGGAAGCAGAAAGAGGAGAAGTGAACGAGGAGAGTTTTAAAAGGAGAAACGTGGACAGCGCTGGAGTAACTAAAGTAACTAGTAACTAAAGTAACTAGTAACTAAAGCTGGAACAGATGAATGTAGTGGAGTAACTAAAGTAACTAAAGTAACTAAAGTAACTAGTAACTAAAGCTGGAACAGATGAATGTAGCCGAGTAACTAAAGTAACTAGTAACTAAAGTAACTAGTAACTAAAGTAACTAGTAACTAAAGCTGTAACAGATGAATGTAGCGGAGGAACTAAAGTAACTAGTAACTAAAGCTGGAACAGATGAATGTAGTGGAGTAACTAAAGCTGGAACAGATGAATGTAGTGGAGTAACTAAAGTAACTAGTAACTAAAGTAACTAGTAACTAAAGCTGGAACAGATGAATGTAGTGGAGTAACTAAAGCTGGAACAGATGAATGTAGTGGAGTAACTAAAGTAACTAGTAACTAAAGTAACTAGTAACTAAAGCTGGAACAGATGAGTGTAGTGGAGTAACTAAAGTAACTAGTAACTAAAGCTGGAACAGGTGAATGTAGTGGAGTAACTAAAGTAACTAGTAACTAAAGTAACTAGTAACTAAAGCTGGAACAGATGAGTGTAGTGGAGTAACTAAAGTAACTAGTAACTAAAGTAACTAAAGCTGGAACAGATGAGTGTAGTGGAGTAACTAAAGTAACTAGTAACTAAAGCTGGAACAGGTGAATGTAGTGGAGTAACTAAAGTAACTAGTAACTAGTAACTAAAGCTGGAACAGATGAGTGTAGTGGAGTAACTAAAGTAACTAGTAACTAAAGTAACTAAAGCTGTAACAGATGAGTGTAGTGGAGTATCTGTGTGCTCCATTAAAGCCAACGCGACCTCCTAAAAGCGTGGCGGTTGTTGGTATGACTCGGTAAGAGTTGTTGATCTACAGCTGTGTTCTGATTTCTTTGCGGGAACACCGCCTTCACCCGCCATCTTTATCTGCTCACTGTCCGGTCTGAACTTTCCGTGAAGCTTGCACAGAGATCAACGGCGCAACTGGATTATAGGTTGCCAGGTTGAGGGTTATAGGTCGCCAGGTTGAGGGTTATGGGTTGCCAGGTTGAGGGTTATAGGTTGCCAGGTTGAGGGTTATAGGTCGCCAGGTTGAGGGTTATAGGTTGCCAGGTTGAGGGTTATGGGTTGCCAGGTTGAGGGTTATGGGTTGCCAGGTTGAGGGTTATAGGTTGCCAGGTTGAGAGTTATAGATTGCCAGGTTGAGAGTTATAGGGTTGCCAGGTTGAGAGTTATAGGTCGCCAGATTGAGAGTTATAGATTGCCAGGTTGAGAGTTATAGGTTGCCAGGTTGAGAGTTATAGATTGAGGGTTATAGGTTGCCAGGTTGAGGGTTATGGGTGGCCAGGTTGAGGGTTATAGGTCGCCAGGTTGAGGGTTATAGGTCGCCAGGTTGAGAGTTATAGGTTGCCAGGTTGAGGGTTATGGGTTGCCAGGTTGAGAGTTATGGGTGGCCAGGTTGAGGGTTATAGGTCGCCAGGTTGAGAGTTATAGGTTGCCAGGTTGAGGGTTATAGGTCGCCAGATTGAGAGTTATAGATTGCCAGGTTGAGGGTTATAAGTCGCCAGGTTGAGAGTTATAGATCGCCAGATTGAGGGTTATAGGTCGCCAGGTTGAGAGTTATAGGTTGCCAGGTTGAGAGTTATAGGTTGCCAGGTTGAGAGTTATAGGTTGCCAGGTTGAGGGTTATGGGTGGCCAGGTTGAGGGTTATAGGTCGCCAGGTTGAGGGTTATAGGTCGCCAGGTTGAGAGTTATAGGTTGCCAGGTTGAGGGTTATAGGTCGCCAGGTTGAGGGTTATGGGTTGCCAGGTTGTGGGTTATAGATTGCCAGGTTGAGAGTTATAGGTTGCCAGGTTGAGAGTTATAAGTCGCCAGGTTGAGGGTTATAGGTCGCCAGATTGAGAGTTATAGGTTGCCAGGTTGAGGGTTATAGGTCGCCAGATTGAGAGTTATAGATTGCCAGGTTGAGGGTTATAGGTTGCCAGGTTGAGGGTTATAGGTCGCCAGGTTGAGGGTTATAGGTCGCCAGGTTGAGAGTTATAGGTTGCCAGGTTGAGGTGACAAACGGGTTGAACATTGTATATTGTGTGTGGATTGTGTGAATAGGATGCGTTTCATACAAGATCTGGCAACTGGTCAACGTTAGAGAAACATATAGTCTGATTATGTATGAAGGAGTTTGGGTCGTGCAAATTACGGGAGTTTCCCGGAAGAAATAACAAACCGGGAGGGGTCCTGGAGATGGGGCTAAAAAACAGGAGTAACCCGGGAAAAACAGGAGTGTTGGCAGGTATGTCTTAAAAGTTTGAATCCCCCCCCCACCCAACAGCTTCTTGCATAGGGCCCGCCAAAAGTTAGAAACGGCCCTGCTTATAGAAGCTGTGATTGGCTCTCGCGGTGACCATCACATGGACTGTGAAGCGTGTCGCCCTGCTCTGTGTCTCACAGGAAGCCAGTACGAGGTTTCTCCGGGACGGAGACAACATGCCCGTCCCAACAAAGACGTGTTTGTTCTGAGAGGACGCGGTGACACACATAGCTCAGGTGTCTGCACCTGAACGCAGCGTCTCAGGTGATCCAGACACAGCTTCTTGTTTCAGGGGGAAGATATTTGGAGCATTTACACTAACCCAGGTGTTGGTTTTCCCTTAATTCCTCCGGGCAGCCACCGGAAAAATCCTCCTGCATAGTCGAGTCAAGTCCACTTTATTTATAGAGCACATTTAACACAACATAAGTGTGTCTGTCTCTGTGTGTGTGTGTGTTCTTGTTTAACTATATTCGTGGGGTCCAAAAACCGGGAGTCCAGTATACTTGTGGGGTCCCGACAGCTTTGTGGGGCCAAAATGCTGGACCCCACAAGTTTAAAGGTCTGTTTGAGGGTTAAGACTTGGTTTTAGGATTAGGGTTAGAATGAGGTTCTGGTTAGGGTGAGGGTAAGGGTTAAGGTTAGGCATTTAGTGGTGATGGGTAAGGTTAGGGTAAGGGGCTAGGGAATGCATTATGTCAATGACGGGTCCCCACAAAGATAGTGTGTGTGTGTGTGTGTGTGTCAGATTCTTGTTGGGTGACCATTATTCAGATGTTTTTTTATGTGATGGTTTGAAATCTGCCTCAGTGGACAACATTACAGAGATAGAAAGTACATAACTAACAACTATACAACATGCTGATTAATAAGAATGACTGTAGTTGGACTTCTTTAGCTTTAAGTTTTATCTTTATGTTTTTTCAGTGTTATTTATGTATTATCTGCTGTAGCTTTTCCAACGTTTTAAACACAGGTGATAATAACGGTGAAAAAGAGAATCAAAGAGACGCCAAATGACCACACCAGAGAG
>NC_135874.1:28330947-28338447 GCF_031162955.1 Sander vitreus | reverse complement strand
ATTTTATAGCATTTATAGAGAAATAAATCGGAAAAAGTGACAGAAATGTCGGAAAAAATGCTTCAAAAACGTAAAAAGGCGCTGAAAAAATCGACAAAGACATCAGACAAAGTGACAAACGCTGGCTGGCCGGGGTGGCCCAGTGGTAGCAAGAGAGCCCATATAAAGAGGCTCAGTCCTTGACACAGAAGTTGTGGGTTCAGTTCCAATTTGCGGCACTTTCCTGCATGTCATTCTCCCCCCCCCTCTCTCTCCTGTCATCAGTTTGACTGGCTGAGTGATTTAGTTTATACCTTGTTATTGTCACTTTTCACTTGGTTTTGTCACTTTTCACCTTGTTTTTGTCACTTTTCACCTTGTTTATGTCACTTTTCACCTGGTTTTGTCACTTTTCACCTTGTTTCTGTCACTTTTCACCTGGTTTTGTCACTTTTCACCTTGTTTCTGTCACTTTTCACCTTGTTTTTGTCACTTTTCACTTGTTTTTGTCACTTTCCACCTTGTTTTTTTTGTCACGTTTCACGTTTATTGGTTTCCTGTTTACTTAATAACTGGCTAACTGCTTTTGATCAATAATATTGTTTCCTGGTTGACTTTGTCTGTTAACTGGTTAACTCACTGACTTGATTGACAGTTTTTTTTGGCTGACTGCTCCAGTCTTGTTTAAGTGTTTCCCAGCTGGTGAACCCATTGCTTGACTGGTTTACTGACTGGGTAGTCTCGCTTGGCCAGACCCTCCTCCAAAGTGTGCTGAAGGAAGGTCTGTCTAGTCCACATAACATTCTGGGATGGGAGAGAAACGTGCTCTGGTTTATTGGCATTTCTTTGAACCAATCACAATCATCGTGGGCGGGGCTAAGCTCCGGACGGAGCCACGGTGCCTCTGCTAAATAGTCTCAGGAAGGAGCTGGTTTTGGTGGAACATGTGGACGTTCAGAAGTAGTTTTTTAGTCGTGCAACAGAAAACTCAGATTGGACAGATAGTCTAGCTAGCTGTCTGGATTTACCCTGCAGAGATCTGAGGAGCAGCTAACCATAGTCCTCACAAATCAGCCGGAGGTTAGAACCCCAACACAGAGACAGAGGAAGGGGACGGAAAAGACGGAAAAGACATGCGTCCGGTGGAATTTCGTGCAGTACCGGAGTAATCCCGGAAGTGGAACGTAAAGGACTGACTGGGTAACTGGTTTGCTGCCATGCAGACTGGTTTCAGACATGTTATTCCCATTTTATTCTTGTTTTCTGGCAGATATATTGGCTGAAATGGCAGTATAACCATGTATCATGTGTAGAAACCAAGGCGGGGACATTGGGGGCTCAGCCCAGAGTCCGGAGACGTTCTTCCCCATTTACAGCAGCTTTTTGCACTATTTTAACCCTTGCGTTGTCTTACCGTTGACCGTGCAACCTTTAGTTTTTCTGGGTCAAAATTTAAAATAAAAACTTTTTGTTTTCAACGTTAATTTTGTCAACACTTTTGTCACTTTTCACCTTGGTTTTTGTCACTTTTCACCTGGTTTTGTCACTTTTCACCTTGGTTTTTGTCACTTTTCACCTGGGTTTGTCACTTTTCACCTGGTTTTGTCACTTTTCACCTGGTTTTTTTGTCACTTTTCACCTGGTTTTTGTCACTTTTCACCTTGTTTTTGTCACTTTTCACCTTGGTTTTGTCACTTTTCACCTTGTTTTTTGTCACATTTCACCTTGTTTTTGTCACTTTTCACCTTTTCGCCTTGTTTTTGTCACTTTTCACCTTGGTTTTTTCACTTTTCACCTTGTTGTTGTCACTTTTCGCCTTGGTTTTGTCACTTTTCGCCTTGTTTTTGTCACTTTTCACCTTGTTTTTGTCACTTTTCACCTGGTTTTGTCACTTTTCACCTTGTTTTTTGTCACTCTTCACCTTGTTTTTGTCACTTTTCACCTTGTTTTTGTCACTTTTCACCTTGTTTTTGTCACTTTTCAACCTGGTTTTGTCACTTTTCACCTTGGTTTTTTCACTTTTCACCTTGGTTGTTGTCACTTTTCACCTGGTTTTGTCACATTTCACCTTGTTTTTGTCACTTTTCACCTTGGTTTTTGTCACTTTTCACCTGGTTTTGTCACTTTTCACCTGGTTTTTGTCACTTTTCACCTGGTTTTTGTCACTTTTCACCTTGGTTTTTTCACTTTTCACCTTGGTTTTTGTCACTTTTCACCTTGGTTTTTCACTTTTCACCTTGTTTTGTCACTTTTCACCTGGTTTTGTCACTTTTCACCTGGTCTTGTCACTTTTCACCTTGTTCTTGTCACTTTTCGTCTTGTTTTTGTCACTTTTCACCTGGCCTTGTCACTTTTCACCTGGTTTTGTCACTTTTCAACCTGGTTTTGTCACTTTTCACCTTGTTTTTGTCACTTTTCAACCTGGTTTTGTCACTTTTCACCTTGTTTTTGTCACTTTTCACCTTGTTTTTGTCACTTTTCACCTTGTTTTGTCACTTTTCACCTTGGTTTTTGTCACTTTTCACCTGGTTTTGTCACTTTTCACCTGGTCTTGTCACTTTTCACCTTGTTCTTGTCACTTTTCGTCTTGTTTTTGTCACTTTTCACCTGGCCTTGTCACTTTTCACCTGGTTTTGTCACTTTTCAACCTGGTTTTGTCACTTTTCACCTTGTTTTTGTCACTTTTCACCTTGTTTTTGTCACTTTTCACCTTGTTTTTGTCACTTTTCACCTTGGTTTTGTCACTTTTCAACCTGGTTTTGTCACTTTTCACCTTGTTTTTGTCACTTTTCACCTTGTTTTTGTCACTTTTCACCTTGGTTTTTGTCACTTTTCACCTTGGTTTTTGTCACTTTTCACCTGGTTTTGTCACATTTCACCTTGTTTTTGTCACTTTTCACCTTGGTTTTTGTCACTTTTCACCTGGTTTTGTCACTTTTCACCTGGTTTTTGTCACTTTTCACCTGGTTTTGTCACTTTTCACCTTGGTTTTTTCACTTTTCACCTTGGTTTTTGTCACTTTTCACCTTGGTTTTTTCACTTTTCACCTTGGTTTTGTCACTTTTCACCTGGTTTTGTCACTTTTCACCTTGGTTTTTGTCACTTTTCACCTTGTTTTTTTTGTCACTTGTCACCTTGTTCTTGTCACTTTTCACCTGGTCTTGTCACTTTTCACCTTGTTCTTGTCACTTTTCGCCTTGTTTTTGTCACTTTTCGCCTTGTTTTTGTCACTTTTCACCTTGGTTTTGTCACTTTTCAACCTGTTTTTTTGTCACTTTTCACCTTGTTTTTGTCACTTTTCACCTTGTTTTGTCACTTTTCACCTTGTTTTTTGTCACTTTTCACCTTGGTTTTTGTCACTTTTCACCTGGGTTTTGTCACTTTTCACCTTGTTTTGTCACTTTTCACCTTGGTTTTGTCACTTTTCAACCTGGTTTTGTCACTTTTCACCTTGGTTTTGTCACTTTTCACCTGGGTTTTTGTCACTTTTCACCTTGTTTTGTCACTTTTCACCTTGGTTTTGTCACTTTTCGCCTTGTTTTTGTCACTTTTCGCCTTGTTTTGTCACTTTTCACCTGGTTTTTGTCACTTTTCACCTTGGTTTTGTCACTTTTCACCTTGGTTTTTGTCACTTTTCACCTTGGTTTTTGTCACTTTTCCCGACATTTTTTGTAACTTTCTTCTACACGTTTTTGTGTCACTTTTTCCAATGTCTTTGTCGATTTTTTCTGTGCTTTTTTGGAAGTTTTTGTTGTTATTTCAACGTTCTTCTAGCAATTTTGAAAGTAGTGAACTGATCAGTTATTTAACTTGTGAAGAGCGTTGTAGGGAACCATCCACGTTATTTTTTTTGACAATTTGGTCGAAAGAAACAATAACTTCTGATATAGAAACCTTTTGAAAATGGGTCAAGATTCTTTTTTGTGTCATTTTAGGCCTTTATTTGACAGCACAGCTGAAGATATGAAAGGAGAGAGAGGGGCGGGGGTGATGCAGCAAAGGGCTGCAGGTGGTAGTCAAACCCTGGCCCGCTGCGCTGAGGAGTAAACCTCTATATATGGGCGCGCACTCTACCAACTGACTACTATAAAAGAGACTTCAGATACAGTATTAGGGGACCACTAAGGTCTATATAAAAGAGACTTCAGATACAGTATTAGGGGACCACTAAGGTCTATATAAAAGAGACTTCAGATACAGTATTAGGGGACCACTGAGGTCTATATAAAAGAGACTTCAGATACAGTATTAGGGGACCACTGAGGTCTATATAAAGAGACTTCAGATACAGTATTAGGGGACCACTGAGGTCTATATAAAAGAGACTTCAGATACAGTATTAGGGGACCACTGAGGTCTATATAAAAGAGACTTCAGATACAGTATTAGGGGACCACTGAGGTCTATATAAAAGAGACTTCAGATACAGTATTAGGGGACCACTGAGGTCTATATAAAGAGACTTCAGATACAGTATTAGGGGACCACTGAGGTCTATATAAAAGCATCCAAAGAGCACCATGTCATGGGACCTTTAAACATTTTGGTCGCCTTTTTCGAGCCGTTTGTCACTTTTCACGACTTCTCGATGTTTTTGCTGATTTTTCTGCGTTTTTTTTACCATTTATTTTTTACAAAAACACTTTACTTGAAGGTATCACTCTTATGTAGATACCTTCAAGTAAAGTGTGAGCAAAAATGCAAATGCTAGAAAATTGAATAAAGCAACCAAAGTCCTAGTGAACTGATTTTAATTGTAAAGAGCGTTGTATGGGACTATCCACGTTAATTAGCTTGAAAGAAATCCACATTTCTGATATAGAAACATTTAGAAAATGGGTCGAGGACAACAGGAGGGTTAGCAATGTATTGCTAGAGTGGTTTTCTGTCTGGGCAACTGGTTTTGTGGTGTTTATTCCTGTATTATGAGTCCAGTATTAACTCATATACTGGTTAAGCTGGTTTACTATCTAACACGTCTCTCTTTGCCTGCTGTATCTCTGTGCTGCGCTGTTGATTAAGGTCTGGCTAAACCACAGATGCATTCTGGGATAGGAAGAATAAACTCTCTGGGTTGTTTTGCATTTCTTTAAACCAATCACAGCGGTCGTGGGCGGCGCTAAGCTCTGGATGCAGCGACGGTGGCTCTGCTAAATAGTCTCAGGAAGGAACTGGTTCTGGTGGAACATTTGGACCTCGCAAAAGAAAACGTCACATCCGATATTAAATGAAGTGAACTGTTGACACCATACAGTACCGTGAGATATTTAAATGAGCTGATACATGGTTACACCTCATTATCTCTCACCAGTGTGTCTCTGTGTGTACTTCGTCCACAGCAATCCCACCAATCAGTCCCAAAACCTCCCAGTTAGAGAGGAAATGACCTCAACATGTTCTTATTACATCTTTACAATCATTCCCTGAAAGAACCGAGCAGGTCTGCCTTGTTGCACGGTCCAAACTTTCATTAAAACTTGACATTTTCAGCGTGTAACGTTAGCTTGCTAGCTCAGAGGTTCCGGTTGCTGTTCCCTGAGGCGACAGGAGTTTAATGATCGATAAGAGAGGGGAGAACGCTAGAGCAGGGGAATGAGAGGGGGGAACGCCAGAGCAGGGGGAATGAGAGGGGGGACACGCCAGAGCAGGGGGGAATGAGAGGGGGGACACGCCAGAGCAGGGGGGAATGAGAGGGGGGACACGCCAGAGCAGGGGGGAATGAGAGGGGGGACACGCCAGAGCAGGGGGGAATGAGAGGGGGGACACGCCAGAGCAGGGGGAATGAGAGGGGGGACACGCCAGAGCAGGGGGGAATGAGAGGGGGGACACGCCAGAGCAGGGGGGAATGAGAGGGGGGACACGCCAGAGCAGGGGGGAATGAGAGGGGGGACACGCCAGAGCAGGGGGGAATGAGAGGGGGGACACGCCAGAGCAGGGGGGAATGAGAGGGGGGACACGCCAGAGCAGGGGGGAATGAGAGGGGGGAAACACCAGAGCAGGGGGAATGAGAGGGGGGACACGCCAGAGCAGGGGGAATGAGAGGGGGGGAAACACCAGAGCAGGGGGAATGAGAGGGGGGAACACCAGAGCAGGGGGAACGAGAGGGGGAAACGTAGCAGAAGATATTCCTTTTAAAACCCAAACGTAGCGGTGTAAATGTGTGTGTGTGTGTGTGTGTGTGTGTGTGTGTGTGTGTGTGTGTGTGTGTGTGTGTGTGTGTGTGTGTGTGTGTGTGTGTACAACTTACTGACGATGTAATCGTGTTTGTAGACAGATCTGTGAATCTTTCCTGACAGTTTTCTCTCAGTAATCTGAGGTTGGTCTGTGTTTCAGGTGCAGAGATGTCTCAGCTGTCTGTCCTGCTGCAGCTGACAGGTACGTTGCTCTTATTTCATTTTATTTTATTTTATTTTATCAGTCCGTCTGTGGTTTAACTTCCTTTGTCTTTGTATGGTGTGTATCTGATGACGGGTTAATGAGATCTCTGTGTTTCTCTGCAGGCCTGTTCTTCATGATCTGCTCCACGTTTGGCTCAGAATCCAGCGGTCAGTCCTGAATATTACCTGTCTGTCTGTGTCTGTCTGTGTGTCTGTCTGTGTGTGTGTGTGTGTGTGTATGTATGTGTGTGTGTCTGTGTGTCTGTCTGTGTGTGTGTGTGTGTGTGTGTGTGTGTGTCTGTGTGTCTGTCTGTGTGTGTGTGTGTGTCTGTGTGTTTGTGTGTCTGTCTGTCTGTGTGTCTCTCTCATGTCTTTCTGTCTGTCTGTCTCTCATGTCTGTCTGTCTGTTTGTCTCTCTGTCTGTGTCTTATATCATTTTGTTTTCCTTTTTTTTAAGCTGTTGGTGTCGAAATCAAACAGGAAGGTTTTCTTTTAATCGTGGAAGATGGAGCAGGTACATGTAAACAACTCATTCAGTGTCTCTCACCAAATGCTCAAAGTCCTCTGAGCCTACTTTTATTCCCAGTGGGAGTGCTTGACTGCCATGCACAATCATGACCTCACAGGGACAGTATGCCCTCAGTCTTAAAGGTCCCATGACATGCTGCTCTTTGGATGCTTTTATATAGGCCTTAGTGGTCCCCTAATACTGTATCTGAAGTCTCTTTTATATAGACCTTAGTGGTCCCCTAATACTGTATCTGAAGTCTCTTTTATATAGACCTTAGTGGTCCCCTAATACTGTATCTGAAGTCTCTTTTTATATAGACCTTAGTGGTCCCCTAATACTGTATCTGAAGTCTCTTTTATATAGACCTTAGTGGTCCCCTAATACTGTATCTGAAGTCTCTTTTATATAGACCTTAGTGGTCCCCTAATACTGTATCTGAAGTCTCTTTTATATAGACCTTAGTGGTCCCCTAATACTGTATCTGAAGTCTCTTTTATATAGGCCTTAGTGGTCCCCTAATACTGTATCTGAAGTCTCTTTTATATAGACCTTAGTGGTCCCCTAATACTGTATCTGAAGTCTCTTTTATAGAGCCAGTCCCACAATGAGCTTTCCTTAGGATGTGCCATTTCT
>NC_135874.1:28320947-28325947 GCF_031162955.1 Sander vitreus | reverse complement strand
CCTACTAGACTCTGGTACATTAACCTGGTCCTACCAGACTCTGACACATTAGCCTGGTCCTACCAGACTCAATATAAAACCACCCCTGCTGTCCCTTAATAGATGGTGGACCTCATGGGACCTTAACTCGGAAAAAATATGAACGGTAGTGAACAGGGAGAGGCACATTATGTTTTGATCCCGTTTGAATTGAGCCATGCATTACACATATGACGTTTATCAGTTTAAAAGATAAATGTTCAACCGAAGACAGTCTCAGTTATCCGTAGGTTTGTCGTATGACCACTTAGTTTAGTGTGAAACCGCTCAGTGAACTACAGCTCTCGTCTCACACAGTTTACGTCACCTAGCTTGATGCTCAACTTGCTCGCTAGCTAGCTAGCTTAGCTAGCTTAGCTCTGTTCCACAACACATGTAACGTTATCGTACCTGATGTGTTTTATCCAGTGAAGTGTTTTCAGCAGATAAGCAAAAGAAGGAGTGAGATCCTCTGCTCATTAGAGTAACGTTACATCCCCGGTACGACACACACACACACAGGTACGATACACAGAGACATCGTAGCTTCAGCGAGACGTCATCCATGCAACATTGAAGTGTGAAGTCTTTCTAACTATGTATATTCACAGTTTAAAAATAAACTGAGACATTCTTTGATTGAAAATGTATCTTTTAAATTGACGAACATCATATTTGTAATTTATGGCTCAATTCAAACTGGATCAAAAAAATAATTATTATCTCTCCATTGACTCTCGCTCATATTTTTTCGAAAGATAGGTCCCATTGGCCGGAAGTAGAAGGGCGGGACTTCAGCTCTCTATTTTCCAGTCTAGGGTTCAAACAGAACTAACATCCTTGTCTCTGTGTGTTGCTGCTCAGTGCCGTACCCGGTGACCTGTGTGACTCGCGGAGCTGACCTGGTGGAGGACGGCGTGGTGGTTCTGTGTCCTCCGGACTGCACACAGAGGAGTGTGTCAGTGTTTGGGACGGGGATCTATGCCTCCGTCTCCTCTGTCTGTGGAGCGGCCATCCACAGGTAGGACTTCTTTGCAGTTGACTCCTGCTATCTGTGTCTTCGTACCGTTTCTCCCTCTCTCTCTCTCTGGATTGCTCCAGATCACTGGTTCACATCTTTCTTGGAATCAGTGTGTTTAGGGCCACCGTCCGTACTATATAGTGAATGAAATTAACTGCGGGGAATTCGGACACCACTACAAAATGGTGAACACACGCTACAGGGCACAGCCAGTGTGTTCTGTTCTACCGCCAGCAGCTGCAAATGTGATGTAACAACGAGCCGCGTGAGTCCTGCTGTCTGCTGAACCTCAACATAACACCAACACCACGAAGGAATGTGCGGGACTGGAGGATTAACTCTCAACCCTGAACGACCTCGTCCGCGCTCTGCAGAGGGCCGCAGGGGGAAAACCTCCTTCCCAGAGCCATAGACAGAGAAGAGTTGAGACACTCTTTAATCTCGCTAGCGGGGTGGTTACGTGGTTCACGTGAGCCTGTATAGTTCCAAAAACACGCCACGCTGTCATGTTCTTCTATGGGACTGACAAATGAAAACACATACCCAAGTACTTGTTTGACTGTTATTGCATTATTGCATATTTGTAAATGTCAGTTTTACATTTGGAGTGGTAGGGTGACAACTGAAAGCTATGTGTTACGTACCAACACAATCTTTTTTTCCCCCAGTCTTCCCTGGCATCGTTTCAAGAATATATGCGTCCAAATGGATCCATTTGTAAATGACTCAACACGCTTCTGACATCTATGGCGTCATATGGCGGTTGGTCGGGACTCTTGGCATCACTTTTTAGACACTCTGGATCGGGACTTTTGGCGTCACTATTTGACGCTCTTGGGACTCGCTTCTAGCCCTTTGGCGGCATATTTAGACGCGCTTGGTCGGGACTCTTGGCATCACTTTTTAGACACTCTGGATCGGGACTTTTGGCGTCACTATTTGATGCTCTTGGGACTCGCTTCTAGTCCTTTGGCGACATTTTTAGACGCGCTTGGTCGGGACTCTTGGCATCACTTTTTAGACACTCTGGATCGGGACCTTTGGCGTCACTATTTGACGCTCTCGAGACTCGCTTCTACGCCTTTGGTGGCATATTTAGACGTGCTTGGTCAGGACTCTTGGGCATCACTTTTTAGACACTCTGGATCGGGACTTTTGGCGTCACTATTTGATGCTCTTGGGACTCGCTTCTAGCCCTTTGGCGGCATATTTAGACGCGCTTGGTCGGGACTCTTGGCATCACTTTTTAGACACTCTGGATCGGGACTTTTGGCGTCACTATTTGATGCTCTTGGGACTCGCTTCTAGTCCTTTGGCGACATTTTTAGACGCGCTTGGTCGGGACTCTTGGCATCACTTTTTAGACACTGGATCGGGACTTTTGGCGTCACTATTTGACGCTCTCGGGACTCGTTTCTAGCCCTTTGGCGGCATATTTAGACGCGCTTGGTCGGGACTCATGGCATCACTTTTTCGACACTCTGGATCAGGACTTTTGGTGTCTATTTGACGCTCTTGGGACTCGCTTCTAGCCCTTTGGCGGCATATTTAGACGCGCTTGGTCGGGACTCTTGGCATCACTTTTTAGACACTCTGGATCGGGACCTTTGGCGTCACTATTTGACGCTCTCGAGACTCGCTTCTACGCCCTTTGGCGGCATATTTAGACGTGCTTGGTCGGGACTCTTGGGCATCACTTTTTAGACACTGGATCGGGACCTTTGGCGTCACTATTTGACGCTCTCGAGACTCGCTTCTAGCCCTTTGG
Organism: Sander vitreus; assembly: GCF_031162955.1. Lineage (NCBI taxonomy): Eukaryota > Metazoa > Chordata > Actinopteri > Perciformes > Percidae > Sander > Sander vitreus. The sequence goes on along the minus strand of NC_135874.1, from coordinate 28,323,140 downwards.
TGGCATATTTAGACGTGCTTGGTCGGGACTCTTGGCATCACTTTTTAGACACTCTGGATCGGGACTTTTGGCGTCACTATTTGACGCTCTCGAGACTCGCTTCTAGCCCTTTGGCGGCATATTTAGACGCGCTTGGTCGGGACTCTTGGCATCACTTTTTTAGACACTCTGGATCAGGACTTTTGGTGTCTATTTGACGCTCTTGGGACTCGCTTCTAGCCCTTTGGCGGCATATTTAGACGCGCTTGGTCGGGACTCTTGGCATTACTTTTTAGACACTCTGGATCGGGACCTTTGGCGTCACTATTTGACGCTCTCGAGACTCGCTTCTACGCCTTTGGTGGCATATTTAGACGTGCTTGGTCAGAACTCTTGGGATCATTTTTTGACACTGGATTGGGACTTTTGGCGTCACTATTTGATGCTCTTGGGACTCGCTTCTAGCCCTTTGGCAGTATATTTAGACATGCTTGGTCGGGACTCTTGGCATCACTTTTTCGACACTCTGGATCAGGACTTTTGGCGTCACTATTTGATGCTCTTGGGACTCGCATCTAGTCCTTTGGCGACATTTTTAGACGCGCTTGGTCGGGACTCTTGGCATCACTTTTTAGACACTGGATCGGGACTTTTGGCATCACTATTTGACGCTCTCGGGACTCGTTTCTAGCCCTTTGGCGGCATATTTAGACGTGCTTGGTCGGGACTCATGGCATTACTTTTTCGACACTCTGGATCAGGACTTTTGGTGTCTATTTGACGCTCTTGGGACTCGCTTCTAGCCCTTTGGCGGCATATTTAGACGCGCTTGGTCGGGACTCTTGGCATCACTTTTTAGACACTCTGGATCGGGACCTTTGGCGTCACTATTTGACGCTCTCGAGACTCGCTTCTAGCCCTTTGGTGGCATATTTAGACGTGCTTGGTCAGAACTCTTGGGATCATTTTTTGACACTGGATCGGGACTTTTGGCGTCACTATTTGACGCTCTTGGGACTCGCTTCTAGCCCTTTGGCGGCATATTTAGACGTGCTTGGTCGGGACTCTTGGCATCACTTTTTAGACACTCTGGATCGGGACTTTTGGCGTCACTATTTGACGCTCTCGGGACTCACTTCTTGCCCTTTGGCGGCATATTTAGACGCGCTTGGTCGGGACTCATGGCATTACTTTTTCGACACTCTGGATCAGGACTTTTGGTGTCTATTTGACGCTCTTGGGACTCGCTTCTAGCCCTTTGGCGGCATATTTAGACGCGCTTGGTCGGGACTCTTGGCATTACTTTTTAGACACTCTGGATCGGGACCTTTGGCGTCACTATTTGACGCTCTCGAGACTCGCTTCTACGCCTTTGGTAGCATATTTAGACGTGCTTGGTCAGAACTCTTGGGATCATTTTTTGACACTGGATTGGGACTTTTGGCGTCACTATTTGATGCTCTTGGGACTCGCATCTAGTCCTTTGGCGACATTTTTAGACGCGCTTGGTCGGGACTCTTGGCATCACTTTTTAGACACTGGATCGGGACTTTTGGCATCACTATTTGACGCTCTCGGGACTCGTTTCTAGCCCTTTGGCGGCATATTTAGACGTGCTTGGTCGGGACTCATGGCATTACTTTTTCGACACTCTGGATCAGGACTTTTGGTGTCTATTTGACGCTCTTGGGACTCGCTTCTAGCCCTTTGGCGGCATATTTAGACGCGCTTGGTCGGGACTCTTGGCATCACTTTTTAGACACTCTGGATCGGGACCTTTGGCGTCACTATTTGACGCTCTCGAGACTCGCTTCTACGCCTTTGGCGGCATATTTAGACGTGCTTGGTCAGAACTCTTGGGATCACTTTTTTGACACTGGATCGGGACTTTTGGCGTCACTTTTTGACGCTCTCGGGACTCGCTTCTAGCCCTTTGGTGGCATATTTAGACGTGCTTTGTCGGGACTCTTGGCATCACTTTTTAGACACTCTGCATCGGGACTTTTGGCGTCACTATTTGACGCTCTCGGGACTCACTTCTTGCCCTTTGGCGGCATATTTAGACGCGCTTGGTCGGGACTCATGGCATCACTTTTTAGACACTCTGGATCGGGACTTTTGGCGTCACTATTTGACGCTCTCGGGACTCACTTCTAGCCCTTTGGAGGCATATTTAGACGCGCTTGGTATATATCTGTGATATCTGTGTTGGTG
>NC_135874.1:28308447-28315947 GCF_031162955.1 Sander vitreus | reverse complement strand
TGTACCACATACATATACGTATATATTTATTTTTACCGTCAGTCTATCTCACTCCACACACTCGCTACGTACACACACTACGCAGTGCGCTCAGTGAGATGGGGGTCGATAAAAGAGGAGAAAAGTCTCTCTGCATGTTCTGCAGTGTTGTTCAGTTTGCTGTCACACTACTCAACCCCGTATTTGCGACAAATAGCTGAAATGAAGGTTCTGTCACAAAACTATGTTGGTATGTATCATTGCACATTTTTAAGTGGGTATATGGAAATCCTGGAGCTTTCCTAGTGGGTATATGCCGTATAACAACGTTGACTTTGGGTTTCACACCAGACCCAAACAACGGTCTCCTGTGTTTTTAGACCCATCCAGCCCCAACCTCCTTCACTGAAGGACTGAAATTCAAACATAGTTTCCATGTTTCCTTTTCCCTCAGGCGGTGTGTAAGGACAACGGTTTCTTCAGTTATTTGATCCCCAGCTGGTTCAGCACCACCAAACACGTCAAACCTCTAACTCAGAGGCTCTGCTCGCTGGACAGCCTGCTCTGCAGTAAGACACAAACCAACACAGCACTCACCCCCACAACACAGTTCAGGTCAGTCTCTCACTGGCTGTGTCTCAAACCACCTACTTGCACACTTCAAAAACTGTATATCGTGTAGATAATGCAAAAAGTCAGAGCACTGAAAGTACCAGGATGACGCCCTAAAAACGGTCAAAAAGTTCAGTGTGGAACGATGGACACTACGCGCACTAAACGGGTGCCAAATGGACCACAAAGCAGAAAGGGGAGGGACCAGGGACGTCGACCGGCAGCTGATTGGACGAACGCGTCACTTGGGTCTGGCTTCTCCCGGATTTCACAACCGAGCATGATGGCGTCTAGTTCAGAATACGATCTCATATTGGACTAAGATAGTTCACCGAAACGTGTTTCTGAAAACATGAAACATTTGAAGAGAGAAACAGGCCGTGCAGTTGCTGAATCTGTCTTCATTTCAGATCGACAAAGGTCAGTTTAAAAGATTTTCTTCAGATGTTGAGAGGCTCATCAGACCGCTCATCATTTCCGGTAGGTGTTTTAACGTAAGTGTTCATTTTGGGACAATACTAACCATCGAAAGTGGGCACTACAGCAGGAAGTGGTCAGTGACCATTAGCAGTGGGACTACAGCAGGAAGTGGTCAGTGACCATTAGCAGTGGGACTACAGCAGTAAGTGGTCAGTGACCATTAGCAGTGGACTACAGCAGTAAGTGGTCAGTGACCATTAGCAGTGGGACTACAGCAGGAAGTGGTCAGTGACCATTAGCAGTGGGACTACAGCAGTAAGTGGTCAGTGCACATTAGCAGTGGGACTACAGCAGGAAGTGGTCAGTGACCATTAGCAGTGGACTACAGCAGTAAGTGGTCAGTGACCATTAGCAGTGGGACTACAGCAGTAAGTGGTCAGTGACCATTAGCAGTGGGACTACAGCAGGAAGTGGTCAGTGACCATTAGCAGTGGGACTACAGCAGGAAGTGGTCAGTGACCATTAGCAGTGGGACTACAGCAGGAAGTGGTCAGTGACCATTAGCAGTGGGACTACAGCAGGAAGTGGTCAGTGACCATTAGCAGTGGGACTACAGCAGGAAGTGGTCAGTGACCATTAGCAGTGGGACTACAGCAGTAAGTGGTCAGTGACCATTAGCAGTGGGACTACAGCAGGAAGTGGTCAGTGACCATTAGCAGTGGGACTACAGCAGTAAGTGGTCAGTGACCATTAGCAGTGTACTGATGGAAGTATGTGGAATGAGACACAGCCACTCTGTTAGTGCACAGACAGAACTACAGCTATACTCAAAGCAAATAAAATCATGATCAACGGAAACTTAGTCTGTATCGACAACGTTCCACTTCTGGGATTGCAAGAGTCCCGTTGGAAATGACGCTGGATGTGGAATTTACTATGGTTAACCTCTAATGCAAAAACTTTTTGTTGTGCTATTTACCCTGAGTATTACTAGAACTTCTTCAACCCTTAGCAACCGTAGAGGTGCACAGAGAGAAAAGTCAATAACATCTAAAGGGTTCATCTTTTTCAGAGCACGAATGTCTCCCCAGAAATTGCTTTAGATTTTGGTCTGTCTGTTTTTGTATTCTTTGTGATTAAGTGAAAGTTGGTTGTGGTGCTGGAGTTGCAGAAAAGGTCAGAGAAATCATTGCATCTTTTAGATATTAGTTTAGATATGCCAAGTCTGTATGGGACGTGCCGGGCAGAGCATCTCCGCGCCAAGTAAGATGACGTAGTAGACAAGACAACAGTAGAGAGTAGTATGTAGAGAGACAACAGTAAAGAGTAGTATAAAGAGAGACAACAGTAGAGAGTAGTATGTAGAGAGACAACAGTAAAGAGTAGTATAAAGAGAGACAACAGTAGAGAGTAGTATGTAGAGAGACAACAGTAGAGAGTAGTATGTAGAGAGACAACAGTAGAGAGTAGTATGTAGAGAGACAACAGTAGAGAGACAACAGTAGAGAGTAGTATGTAGAGAGACAGCAGTAGAGAGTAGTATGTAGAGAGACAACAGTAAAGAGTAGTATGTAGAGAGACAACAGTAGAGAGACAACAGTAAAGAGTAGTATAAAGAGAGACAACAGTAGAGAGTAGTATAAAGAGACAACAGTAGAGAGTAGTATAAAGAGAGACAACAGTAGAGAGTAGTATAAAGAGACAACAGTAGAGAGTAGTATAAAGAGAGACAACAGTAGAGAGTAGTATAAAGAGACAACAGTAGAGAGTAGTATAAAGAGAGACAACAGTAGAGAGTAGTATGTAGAGAGTAGTATGTAGAGAGACAACAGTAGAGAGACAACAGTAGAGAGTAGTATGTAGAGAGACAGCAGTAGAGAGTAGTATGTAGAGAGTGAACAGTAGAGAGTAGTATGTAGAGAGACAACAGTAGAGAGTAGTATGTAGAGAGACAACAGTAGAGAGACAACAGTAGAGAGTAGTATGTAGAGAGACAACAGTAGAGAGTAGTATGAAATTTGGTTATTTAATAAAATAGCAGGCATATAAGGCCTACATCTGCAGTAACTCAATGAATTAACATTAGTGTATCATGCACAAAGTTGCAGACAAAACCCACACTAGACAGTTGTATAGACACAGAAAAAGACTCAACAATAGATGTCACAGCTTTTTTAAAGTCAAATTGTCCATTCCAGCACCATATATATTTTAGCTGTGCTCAGACTCTTGCGCCTATGTGTTTACTACATAGCAGTTGTGACGGTACTCAGCTGAGATCCTGAACATATCAGTTTCTCTCATTGAATTGACTGTCACAACTGTGCTCTGAAGCCCCAACTCTCCCCAGTAAAAGAAAGCATGGCAGAGGCGCTTCATTGAAGGTGGAGATGGCCATACTTGCTGCTGCCTCAAGCTTACTTTTCCCCACGAAGACACAAAGAGTTTTGGGACACCTTGCCCATATAACAGAATTGAGGCACTCATTTGCATTTTGAGTGCAGTCCCCTCAGTCAGAAATGATGTTTGGAGACTTCAAAGATGACGACCAGTCCGATGAGTTCAAATCAAATGCGGCTTTATTCAAACAGTGAACAAACTCTCATGACAATGAGACAACCGTGAGCATACAAAAGTGTCTGCCAAAGGGTGACTAACATGAACATCAAAATGGATCCTTTTTAAACTCTTTTTTGTCCTCACACAGTCCAAGCTATCTATTTTAGTGGAACAGTTGCTTTCAAAATACTCCTTTTATGACCAATGCTGATGCCTTTCTTATGCCAACTATCAAAATACCGTATTTTCCGGAGTATAAGTCGCATCAGTCAACAAATGCGTCATGAAGAGGAAAAAAACATATATAAGTCGCACTAGACTATAAGTCGCATTTATTTAGACATTTATTTCACAAAATCCAAGACCAAGAACAGACATCTGATTGGTTGATTTGGCCCATCTATCACCAACATAGGTGGTGACAGACAGATGGTTTATCCAATCAGCTAACCAGGATTTTCGCCCCTTCCCAAAAGTTCTCCAACGGAAAGTTCCCAGATGGATATGCCGAGCAAATGGGAAGCAATCCATCTGGAGTCAGGTTGGCGAAAATGTGGATGTGTAAAAAAATAAATGAACATGTGTGTTTTAAGGTAAAACCTGCTACAACTCTGTGAACATCGGGTTCCTCATCGACGGTTCTTCCAGCGTCGGAGAAGGAAACTTCCAGCTGGTCCTGGAGTTCCTGGCAGGAATCACCAGAAACTTTGACATCTCAGACGTCGGCTCTCACATCGGTCAGCTTCACAGGATGAAAATGATTTGAGTCATTGAGTCATTGAGATGCTGATTGGCTGGCTGGCTGACTGTGTGTTGGATGTCCAGGTGCGGTGCAGTTCACCTACGATCAGAAGCTGGAGTTCGGCCTGTTTGAACACTCCAACAAAGAGGACTCCATCAACGCCTTGAGAAGAATCTCCTACATGAGCGGAGGAACTGCTACCGGAGCAGCTATCACCTACACCGCCCAAAACCTGTTCAGGTAACGAACATAAACTGTAAATTAGGGCTGCACGATATTGACAAAATGTGATATTGCGATATCGATATTAATTTAGATATTTTATTATGGTTTATTTCTACTGATGGTCATATTGGACTGGTCCAACATGAATATATAAATAAGGACCATGTCTACAGAACAGGACATGTTCTACTGGTTGGACAGTATAACATATATAAATAAATAAGGACCATGTCTACAGAACAGGACATGTTCTACTGGCTGGACAGTATAACATATATAAATAAGGACCATGTCTACAGAACTGGACATGTTCTACTGGTTGGACAGTATAACATATATAAATAAGGACCATGTCTACAGAACTGGACATGTTCTACTGGTTGGACAGTATAAATATATATAAATAAGGACCATGTCTACAGAACAGGACATGTTCTACTGGTTGGACAGTATATATATATAAATAAGGACCATGTCTACAGAACAGGACATGTTCTACTGGTTGGACAGTATAAATATATATAAATAAGGACCATGTCTACAGAACAGGACATGTTCTACTGGTTGGACAGTATAAATATATATAAATAAGGACCATGTCTACAGAACAGGACATGTTCTACTGGTTGGACAGTATAAATATATATAAATAAATAGGGACCATGTCTACAGAACAGGACGTGTTCTACTGGTTGGACAGTATAAATATATATAAATAAGGACCATGTCTACAGAACAGGACATGTTCTACTGGCTGGACAGTATAACATATATAAATAAGGACCATGTCTACAGAACAGGACGTGTTCTACTGGTTGGACAGTATAAATATATATAAATAAGGACCATGTCTACAGAACAGGACATGTTCTACTGGCTGGACAGTATAACATATATAAATAAGGACCATGTCTACAGAACAGGACATGTTCTACTGGCTGGACAGTATAACATATATAAATAAATAAGGACCATGTCTACAGAACAGGACATGTTCTACTGGCTGGACAGTATAACATATATAAATAAGGACCATGTCTACAGAACAGGACATGTTCTACTGGTTGGACAGTATAAATATATATAAATAAGGACCATGTCTACAGAACAGGACATGTTCTACTGGTTGGACAGTATAAATATATATAAATAAGGACCATGTCTACAGAACAGGACATGTTCTACTGGTTGGACAGTATAACATATATAAATAAATAAGGACCATGTCTACAGAACAGGACATGTTCTACTGGTTGGACAGTATAAATATATATAAATAAGGACCATGTCTACAGAACAGGACATGTTCTACTGGTTGCACAGTATAAATATACATAAATAAGGACCATGTCTACAGAACAGGACATGTTCCACTGGTTGGACAGTATAAATATATATAAATAAGGACCATGTCTACAGAACAGGACATGTTCTACTGGCTGGACAGTATAACATATATAAATAAGGACCATATCTACAGAACAGGACATGTTCTACTGGCTGGACAGTATAAATATATATAAATAAGGACCATGTCTACAGAACAGGACATGTTCTACTGGTTGGACAGTATAAATATATATAAATAAGGACCATGTCTACAGAACAGGACATGTTCTACTAGTTGGACAGTATAACATATATAAATAAGGACCATGTCTACAGAACAGGACATGTTGTACTGGTTGGACAGTATAAATATATATAAATAAGGACCATGTCTACAGAACAGGACATGTTCTACTGGCTGGACAGTATAACATATATAAATAAATAAGGACCATGTCTACAGAACAGGACATGTTCTACTAGTTGGACAGTATAACATATATAAATAAGGACCATGTCTACAGAACAGGACATGTTGTACTGGTTGGACAGTATAAATATATATAAATAAGGACCATGTCTACAGAACAGGACATGTTCTACTGGTTGGACAGTATAAATATATATAAATAAATAAGGACCATGTCTACAGAACAGGACATGTTCTACTGGTTGGACAGTATAAATATATATAAATAAGGACCATGTCTACAGAACAGGACATGTTCTACTGGTTGGACAGTATAAATATATATAAATAAGGACCATGTCTACAGAACAGGACATGTTCTACTGGTTGGACAGTATAACATATATAAATAAGGACCATGTCTACAGAACAGGACATGTTCTACTGGTTGGACAGTATAAATATATATAAATAAGGACCATGTCTACAGAACAGGACATGTTCTACTGGCTGGACAGTATAACATATATAAATAAGGACCATGTCTACAGAACCGGACATGTTCTACTGGTTGGACAGTATAAATATATATAAATAAGGACCATGTCTACAGAACAGGACATGTTCTACTGGTTGGACAGTATAACATATATAAATAAATAAGGACCATGTCTACAGAACAGGACATGTTCTACTGGTTGGACAGTATAAATATATATAAATAAGGACCATGTCTACAGAACAGGACATGTTCTACTGGCTGGACAGTATAAATATATATAAATAAGGACCCATGTCTACAGAACAGGACGTGTTCTACTGGCTGGACAGTATAACATATATAAATAAGGACCATGTCTACAGAACCGGACATGTTCTACTGGTTGGACAGTATAAATATATATAAATAAGGACCATGTCTACAGAACAGGACATGTTCTACTGGCTGGACAGTATAACATATATAAATAAGGACCATGTCTACAGAACAGGACATGTTCTACTGGCTGGACAGTATAACATATATAAATAAGGACCATGTCTACAGAACAGGACATGTTCTACTGGTTGGACAGTATAAATATATATAAATAAGGACCATGTCTACAGAACAGGACATGTTCTACTGGCTGGACAGTATAACATATATAAATAAAGAGAACAGGACACTTTTCTTTCTCTTCTCTGATTTGTTCTGTTTAGTTGTCTCTATCTATTTCTTCAC
>NC_135874.1:28293447-28298447 GCF_031162955.1 Sander vitreus | reverse complement strand
TTTTCTTTGTGTCTCTTAATCAAGAATAGTTGTTTTTACAGCTTGTCCACTGATGTCTGTTCAGGTAACTAAATCTCAAACTATTAGACGGGGACAAGGCGCCACCTGGTGTCCAAACTGCAGATTACAAGGAAACAAATGAGTCCTGAGTAGGGAATTTCTAAAGTTGGAAACTTTCCATGGGAATCAACGCGGAATAAATGGGAATAAACTGGATATGTTTAATATTGCTTGTTATAATACTGTTAAGCCTTCTGACACACCGAGCTGATAATCAGCAGTTGGACAGTCTGGCGAGGTCGGTGACTCGAGTCTGGTCGGTGTGTTCCGTGCCGTCGTCCGTCCGAGGGACCGTCGGCCTTCATTTTGGCCGATTAGACATGTATAATCGGCGGGGCGGGCACTGCTGGCAGTCGGACTCAAATGACCCATCTGATTGGTGGAGAGCTAACCAGGAAACGGGGAGCAGGATGAGCGTGACTAGAGTCTCTCAAAATCTGACGAGCACCTGTTAAACTGACCTTTGTTGATGTGAAATGAAGACAGATTCAGCAACTGCACGGCCTATTTCTCTCTTAAAAAGAGAAACCAGACCCGACAATACAGATTAGCGTTATGGAAACGTATTACGTCTCGTCTCTTCAGTGTGTTCTCAGGCACTTTTTTGACCAACTCGGGGAGACTGATCAGTCACGCTGGCTTTTCTGAGGGTCGGCTGTCTGGTTGGTGTGTCTGAGCCATTAGTCTATAACATCTTGCTGCATAATCGTGGTTAAAACAACCTGATGGGGTGGGGGGGAAATACATACCCCATTGCTATTAACCTATGTTTGTTAATTTTACAGCCCACTTGTTCTTGATAGACTGGAAACAATAGATAGTGCTGATGGTTAGCTTAGAACACATATAACCATAACCATAGTAAATCAAAGGCAGCATGCTAGCTACAGTTAAGCTAAAGGTCCATGGTTTGGGCTACTACTTAGCCTACTGCAGGGATATTGAGGCCACCCCGGAGGGGCGTTGGGCGTTGGGTCATCAGTGGGGGGCGACTGCCGTCCAACACAGCAGAAATGTTTGTTTGTTTTTCTTTATTATTATTAATTATGAATTCATTAGTGAATTTAGACTTAGCAGATCCAACCCGGTCTCATGCTGGTTCATAAATAGTCACGTTATTTTTATGTATTGATACGTGTACAGGTCTTGATTTTCTCATTTATTTCGTGTACAGGTCACGAATTTCGACCGTTACCATTTCACAAACTGCCATGGGGAAATGAAACGCCACACCCCAGCGACAACAACGGGACGGACCGCCACATGGGCGCAGGGACACGATCTGCGGTCTCTGTGGCACGCAACAACGGGGACGGTTGAGGTTAGGGAAAAAAAGAACTGGGAAGGTTAGGAATCCCCAGTCTCCTGGGTGAAAGTCCTGTGTTGTTTGACCCATCCTCCCCCCTGACTAACCTCCCTGTGCGGATTTTTCGGCCTTTCATACTACTCGCTACCATATTCGTGCTTATTTAATACTGTAACGGACTGTGTTAATTCTCCAGGTTAATGTCTTCATGTTAATGTTAAAATGTTAAGAGTATCACGGTTTAGATTAGAGATGTTGAGTTAAACACTGAGCTTTCCGCCTGTCGGTGAAGTAAACGTGAGTTAGATGCTGTGAACCCTGTCTACGTGTCATCTTCCTATGAGAGTGAGCCGTGGGAGATGGTACACCTGTAGTTAGCTGAGAGCTAAGGGGGGGTGGCTGTTGTGATGTCCTAGAGGAAGGAAGGGAGGTGGAAGATGGAGGCTAGCGGGGTGTGTGAGTAATGTGAGGTAATGTGTATTTCACTGAGGTGTTTCTTTGTTTTGGCGTTGGTTACGGCCCACAGTAACCTGTATTCAAGTCAGTAATAAAACCAACAGTAAACTGGCTATAACGTCTCACCAGCTGCTTATTGAGGGACGTTACAATACTTTTAAATAAACATTTATTATTTAAAGCCCATACATGATGATGTCCACGCCAAAATTGTTGCTGCATACCCCTCTGACACTGGGTAGTTGCGCCCCTGATGAGATGGCTCTTTAACATAGGCTGCAATCAATGTGATTTGGAACATAGAAAAGAATATAAAGACTATAGTCTCCTACTTTGCCTTTGTAGAATGGAATCGGTGAGTCTTCAATCATTCATTTAGCTACATGACGAAGGGCCAGGTCGCTCAGAGTCTGCTGCTGGAAGAGGCTGAAGAGGAGGAGGTCTAAGCCATTTTCGTAAATGCATTTTTTGTCGATAATTAGGCTAACTGCCTATGAGGACGGACAAACTGTTAGTTATTCTTTTCGATTCCAACCAATAACTTGAAATGTATTCTGTGCGCTGCAGCTCAACCAGCGTCTGCGCTTTGGTGGGGCATTCAAGGACCGCTGAGTAAACTTGAGCATTCACCAAGCCTAGTAACCTGCTACGCTGCGCATGCACAACTAAAATGATGCATTCTCCCTGTAAATATTTTATTTAATTTAAGTTACAGTTTGCACATTTAATATTAAAATAATAACTAAAAGGCATATTGTTTTGCCACGCCATGGCCTGTGGTAGGAGGGGCATCAATGACCGCTGGGGGGGGGGGGGGGGGGGGGGGGCACGGCCCTCGAATGCCCCACCTTAGCGCCGACACTGGGCCACACCCCACTGCACAGATCATTTCTACAATCCAACATTCAGCAGCAGATTGAAGCTGACTGAAGAGTTATTACAAAACAAAATGTTTATATTTATGTTTGTATAAGATGGAGTTTGTATGAATTACCCAATATTTCCAGTTAATTCTCGTAAATTCCCATTAATTCCCATATTTTCCCATTAATTCCCATATTTTCCCATTAATTCCCATATTTTCCCATTAATTCCCATTAATTCCCATATTCCCATTAATTCCCATTAATTCCCATATTTTCCCATTAATTCCCATATTTTCCCATTAATTCCCATATTTTCCCATTAATTCCCATTTTTTCCCATTAATTCCCATTAATTCCCATATTTTCCCATTAATTCCCATATTTTCCCATTAATTCCCATTAATTCCCATGAAAGTTTCCAAATTGGAATGTTTCCAAAAATTCCCCAGCTTAACTTTCCATGGAAAGTTTCTGGAAATTTACCGGAAAATGTACACGCCTTTGCAACCCTAGTCCTGAGCAACGAAACGGATGCAGTCAGAAGTAGAGGATGGATACCTGAACCGAGCCCGGTGGGCCGGGCCGGGCTGGGCCGGGCCGGGCCGGGTTCGGACAGATATTTAGAAATGATGTTGGGGTTCGGGTCGGGATCGGTCACATCAGCGCGATAAGGCATTGAACATTTTAAATGTAAAACAGCTGATTATGTAGGTGCGCGCCTGTGTTAACGTGAGCTTGTTGCCCCGTGTGAGCTGATGACCTCATCTGTTGACATTTCCGAAAGCCTTCCTCCAGCTGTTTAATGAAAGCTTCCACACAAACAAACGGACATGTGTCGTTAGTCTGAGAAAATAATGAGATTTTAACGGTGTCCGTATTTGTACATATAGGCTACCTACGAAAGGTAATGCCCTGCACTTTGTATGTATTCATTGTATTTATACACACAATATATTATGATATATTAATAAATTATCCTAATCTCGAGAAATAAAGTCCTAAATGTGAGATGTTAAGTCATAATTATGTGATAATAAGTAAAAACATGAGAAATGAAGTCCTTATTATGAGATCATCAGTCATTAATATGAGCTATTAAGTGTTAATTGCTAAGCAAAAAGGTGTTAAAGAGCTTTATATAAGACATATATTACCGTAAATGACGGTAAATTCAGCTGAATAAAAAAGAGACTTAATGCCACACACACACACACACACACACACACACACACACACACACACGCACACACACACACACACACACACACACACACACGCACGCATGCACACGACGTCAGACACACAGCAATATCACACATCACTGCATACACACATCACACACACACACACACACACACACACACACACACACACACACACACACACACACACACACACACACGCACACACGCACACACGCACATACGCACACACATACGCACACACGCACACACACACACACGCACACACACATACACGCACATCACATACATACACACACACACACACACACTGCCCGTGTGTGTGTCTGTGTGTCTGTGTCTGTGTGTGTGTGTGTCTGTGTGTGTGTCTGTGTGTCTGTGTATGTGGGTGTGTGTGTGTGTGTCTGTGTGTGTGTGTCTGTGTGTGTGTCTGTGTCTGTGTGTGTGTGTGTGTGTGTGTCTGTGTGTGTGTGTGTGTGTGTGTGTGTGTGTGTCTGTCTGTGTCTGTCTGTGTGTGTGTGTGTGTGTGTGTGTGTGTGTGTCTGTCTGTGTGTGTCTGTGTGTGTGTGTGTGTGTGTGTGTGTGTGTGTGTGTGTGTGTGTGTGTGTGTGTGTGTGTGTGTGTGTGTGTGTGTGTGTGTGTGTGTGTGTGTTTATGGTGTACTGCCAGACGTCATCCAGCAGGGGACGCTACAGGACACAAAGACATGATGTCACGTGCTCTGAATCACCTGCCGCCACACACTTAAGGCTATTTATTTAAGGAAGTAAATCGCTTTAAAGAGAAACAGAGATTTTTTTCTGCCATCAAAATAAAATAGGGACAAAACATTTTAATAACACTTTCTAAAACGTTTTATAGTTTGTTTGTAAATGATAACTACTGGCTTTATTAATGGACAATACGAGAACACTATGTTCATTCAGATCTTTATTCAGAATTTACCAACATTATAAAACTGTTGCATGTTTACGAAACAGAGAGGCTCCAGTCCACAAATGTTCTGCAGCTGTATCTGTTTCTATTATAAAACAAATGCGTGTGTGCGTGTGTGTGTGTGTGTGTGTGTGTGTGTGTGTGTGTGTGTGTGTGTGTGTGTGTGTGTGTGTG
>NC_135874.1:28283447-28285947 GCF_031162955.1 Sander vitreus | reverse complement strand
CGAGGAAGGGATGAAGTGACCCTGCCCGGAGGAAGCCCGGGGCCCCCCGCCTGGAGCCAGGCCCAGATGGAGGGCTCGCCAGCGAGCGCCTGGTGGCCGGGTTTGCCACGGGAGCCCGGTCGGGCACAGCCCGAAAAAGCTACGTGGCGGACATCCTCCATCCCATGGGCCCACCACCTGTGGGAGGAACCGCTGGGGTCGGGTGCGCTGCCACATGGGTGGCAGTGAAGGTCAGGGGGCCTCGACGGACCAGACCCGGCAGCAGAGGCTGGCTCTGGGGACGTGGAATGTCACCTCTCTGTGGGGGGAAGGAGCCGGAACTTGTGCGGGAGGTGGAGCGCTACCGGTTAGATCTGGTGGGGGCTTACCTCTACGCACAGTCTTGGTTCTGGAACCATACTCCTGGATAGGGGTTGGACTCTTTTCTTCTCCGGAGTTGCCCAGGTGTGAGGCGCCGGGCGGGTGTGGGGATACTCACAAGCCCCCGGCTGAGCGCCGCTACGTTGGAGTTTAACCCGGTGGACGAGAGGGTCGCCTCCCCTACGCCTGCGGGTTGTGGGGGGGGGGAAAACTCTGACTGTTGTTTGTGCATATGCACCAAACAAGAGTTCAGAGTATTCGGCCTTCTTGGAGACCTTGAGTGGAGTCCTGCATGGGGCTCCAGTCGGGGACTCCATAGTTCTGCTGGGGGGACTTCAACGCGCACGTGGGCAATGATGGAGACACATGGAGAGGCGTGATTGGGAGGAACGGCCTCCCTGATCTAAACCAGAGTGGTTGTTTGTTGTTGGACTTCTGTGCTAGTCATGGATTGTCTATAACGAACACCATGTTCGAACATAGGGATGCTCATAAGTGTACTTGGTACCAGAGCACCCTAGGCCAAAGGTCAATGATCGATTTTATAATCGCTTTCATCTGATCTGAGGCCATATGTTTTGGACACTCGGGTGAAGAGAGGGGCGGAGTTGTCAACCGATCACCATCTGGTGGTGAGTTGGGTCAGGGGGTGGGGGAAGACTCTGGACAGACCTGGTAAGCCCAAACGGGTAGTGCGGGTAAATTGGGAACGTCTGGAGGAGGCCCCCTGTCCGACAGACTTTCAACTCACACCTCCGGGCGGAGCTTTTCGTGCATCCCTGTGGAGGCTGGGGGCATTGAACCCGAGTGGACAATGTTCAAAGTTTCCATTGCTGAAGCTGCGGTGAGGAGCTGTGGTCTTAGGGTCTTAGGTGCCTCAAGGGGCGGTAACCCACGAACACCGTGGTGGACACCGGTGGTCAGGGAAGCCGTCCGACTGAAGAAGGAGTCTTTCCGGGATATGTTATCCCAGACGACTCCGGAGGCAGTTGCAAGGTACCGAAGGGCCCGAAGGGCTGCAGCCTCTGCCGTGAAAGAGGCAAAGCAGCGTGTGTGGGAGAAGTTCGGAGAAGACATGGAGAAGGACTTTCGGTCGGCACCAAGGTACTTCTGAAAACCGTTCGCCACCTCAGGAGGGGGGGAAGGGGGGAACCATCCAAGCTGTGTACAGTAAGGATGGGACGCTGTTGACCTCAACTGAGGAGGTAATAGGGCGGTGGAAGGAGCACTTTGAGGAACTCCTAACCCGACTAATACGCCCTCTATGGTAGAGGCAGAGCTGGAGGATGAGGGGGGGATTGGCATCAATTTCCCTGGTGGAGGTTGCTGAGGTAGTTAAACAACTCCACAGTGGCAAAGCCCCAGGAATTGATGAGATCCGTCCCAGAAATGCTTAAAGCTCTGGGTGTGGAGGGGTTGTCTTGGTTGACACGCCTCTTCAACATTGCGTGGAAGTCTGGGACGGTGCCTAAGGAGTGGCAGACCGGGGTGGTGGTTCCCTTTTAAAAAAGGGGGGACCAGAGGGTGTGTGCCAATTACAGGGGTATCACACTTCTCAGCCTCCCGGTAAAGTCTACTCCAAGGTGCTGGAAAGGAGGGTTCGGTCGATAGTCGAATCTCAGGTTGAAGAGGAACAATGCGGATTCCGCCCTGGTCGTGGAACAACGGACCAGATCTTTACTCTCGCAAGGATCCTGGAGGGAGCCTGGGAGTATGCCCAACCAGTCTACATGTGTTTTGTGGATCTGGAGAAGGCGTATGACCGGGTGCCCCGGGAGATACTGTGGGAGGTGCTGCGGGAGTACGGGGTGAGGGGGTCCCTTCTCAGGGCCATCCAATCTCTGTACGACCAAAGCGAGAGCTGTGTCCGGGTTCTCGGCAGTAAGTCGGACTCGCTTTCAGGTGAGAGTTGGCCTCCGCCAGGGCTGCGCTTTGTCACCAATCCTGTTTGTAGTATTTATGGACAGGATATCGAGGCGTAGTCGGGGTGGAGAGGGGTTGCAGTTCGGTGGGCTGGGGATCTCATCGCTGCTTTTTTGCAGATGATGTGGTCCTGATGGCATCATCGGCCTGTGACCTTCAGCACTCACTGGATCGGTTCGCAGCCGAGTGTGAAGCGGCTGGGATGAGGATCAGCACC
>NC_135874.1:28265947-28270947 GCF_031162955.1 Sander vitreus | reverse complement strand
GACTTACTTAACTTCTTTAATTGTGATGGCTGGTTTTCCCGGGCTTTCAGTCAACAACCCCTCCCTTCTTCCCCTGGCTCCTCTCTCCCTCCCTCCCAGTCCAGTTCTGGTTTCACTGGTTTGCTTCAGTCCTGGTTTCCAGTAAATGAACTCCGTGAACAGCATGACATCACTGCTCTTCAGCAGGATCAGCGTTACTCGCTCGGCTACAAGTCTCCTGCCAACACGGCAGTGTTTTTGATTTCTGTGTGACATCAACTCTCGGAGCTCTACATTCTGACACTAACACACACACACACACACACACACACAGAGACACACACAGAGACACACACAGAGACACACACACACACACACACACACACACACACAGAGACACACACACACACACACACGGAGACAGACACACACACACACACACAGAGACACAGACACACACACACACACACACACACACAGACACACACACACATAGACACACACACACAGACACAGAGACAGACTCACACACGTGTTTGTGTGCGGGTCTCTGTGTGTGTGTGTGTGTGTGTGTTTCTGTGTGTGTGTGTGTGTGTGTATGGTCTGGTTTGTTTTTGTGTGTGTGTGTGTGTGTGTGTATGGTCTGGTTTGTTTTTGTGTGTGTGTGTGTGTGTGTGTGTGTGTCTCTGTGTGTGTGTGTGTGTGTGTGTGTGTGTATGGTCTGGTTTGTTTTTGTGTATTGCAAATATGTGTATTTGCTGCAGCACAAAGTAGGAAAGTTTAGGAACAATAAAGATTATCATGAAACTAACCAACCCCGGATCCATTTACTCTCCGGTTTCCTCTCTTCATCTCTGCACATGTTTTCCCAAGACATAAATACAGTAAGTGCTGAAGAGGAAGTCGTATTGTTAGACTGGAGGTGTTTCCGTTTCTAACAGGAAGTGGAACATGTGAAGTAATCAGCCGGCACTTATTAAACCCTGCGGGAGAGTTTTCTGTCGGTGTGTTAAGTACATCAGATACACAGCACCAGCCTCACAACATCAACTCAACGCACAACAAATCACCCACAACAAGGCAATAAAAATGTCATGCAGACTCCGAGACTGAAAAAACGGCCACATACGTCGACTGTGGCAGCGGTCTGACCTATATTTAGGTTTCTAGTGGTCGTAGTTCTGACCATAGACAGTATATATAATGGACCACCAGATCCTGTGTCTCTGGACGGAGACCAGTGAAGGACATTAGAAGCTCTTTCCCGGTGATGGCTCAGCGTTACTGAGCAGCCTCCAACTGAGCTTGAAGACGTAGATGTGACGTGAGCAACCTGTCTGAAAGTTGGAAGTCTTCTGGTAGCTGTGCCAAGAGAAATCTCAATCATTCCCAATCTAGCAGAGACGGAGAGCGTAGGTATATGTAAGGAGATGACATAGACACAGGCTCATTATTGATCACTAAAATGATAGTTAACATTAGTCATTACACTTAAACAGCTGATGGAAGTCCAAACTGCCTGAGAGCTTCTCCTGTACTATACGGTAACTCCTCTACTATGAGACAGGAAGTCTCGTGGTTATGACCCAATCGTTAGCCTATTGTTATAAAAACGTCTGCTACGGAGCCATAACGTGAGCTACAAGGTAATGGAGCCTTTTATACATTGTCGTGTTTCTTTAGAAATAAACAAAGGACAAATAGAGTCTTTAAACGCTTCAGATGTAAAGGTATTCTCTGTCAAAGTGACGTCAGAATGAATGGGAGTCAATGGGATGCTAACGGGATGCTAACGGGATGCTAACGGGAGGTGATGGCTTGGTAGTATCTAAATGGCGTCATAGGAGCTACGGGTTCTGGAGAGAGGCTTACCCCCTTGGTTCTGACGGGAGCAAAGCAGGAAGTAAGGAACCGGGATTTAAAGAAGAGCTTTTCCTTGGTCTAACGTTGGTCGAGTTAGCGCTATCAGCCAGGTGCAGGCGCTAATGGAACCAAAGGTGTATCTCGTAAATTACCCCACTAATAATGCCCGGAGTGGTACCAAACTTCTACAGTAGTACAAATAGCTTCTGTACTCCTAAAACGAGGCATTGGAAAGTGTATAAGTACACCAGGAGTTTGGCCTGATGGCTTTGGTCTCTACGAGCAGCCAGCAGTGAGACGAGTGCTTGGGGACCGTCTACAAACGACAACACCGAAAAAAAGATACAACAAAATAGTTTTTGTAACGTTTTTTTGCCGTTTTATTTTTTTTTCCGGCTTCACGTCCCCGAGGCAAACACCTGAAACCTTCCCGTGTAACGTGAAGCGGGGAGGAGAAACTGTCTGTCCTCTCACTGCTGACACCATCACACATCATTTATTCATGAAGAGACCATTCCAGCCTGGAAACTGTGTGTGTGTGTGTGTGTGTGTGTGTGTGTGTAGTGTGTATAGGTTGACTTCACCCATACGTGTGTGTGTGTGTATAGGTTGACTTCACCCATACGTGTGTGTGTGTGTGTGTGTGTGTGTGTGTGTGTGTGTGTGTGTGTGTGTGTGTGTTGACTTCATCCATACAGGTGTGTGTGTGTGTGTGTGTGTGTGTGTGTTGACTTCATCCATACAGGTGTGTGTGTGTGTGTGTGTGTGTGTGTTGACTTCATCCATACAGGTGTGTGTGTGTGTGTGTGTGTGTGTGTGTGTGTGTGTGTGTGTGTGTGTGTGTGTGTGTGTGTGTGTGTGTGTGTGTTGACTTCATCCATACAGGTGTGTGTGTGTGTGTGTGTGTTGACTTCATCCATACAGGTGTGTGTGTGTGTGTGTTGACTTCATCCATACAGGTGTGTGTGTGTGTGTGTGTGTGTGTGTGTGTGTGTGTTGACTTCATCCATACAGGTGTGTGTGTGTGTGTGTAAACTGCAGATATCAAAGGTGACCTTTTAAGACAAATACTAAACTGCGTGAGAGGAAAATGCCGCTGGGGTTGATGGGAATCTAGAGGTGTTCCTGTCAGGAAGTGGAAACTCTTCCTTTTGTTGGTGACACACACACGCGTGTCACAAGTTCTTTCTCTTAAAGCTCTTAAAGGGCCAGTTCACCTAAATCTTCCCTCTCACCGTGCCTCTCCAGTCAGATAGTTTGGGTTTTCTGGGGCTCTGATTTTTGCAGCAACTGTCTCCAGAAACAATGTTGACGTTACTCACAGAGCGTTGGTGTTATCGGGACTGTTTAAGCTTTTCTTCACAACCCAAACAACTTGTAAGAAGATGTGTGAAGTTGTTGAAACAGCAGCGAGGTAAAGCAGAATACAAAATGAGCTGAGCAGGACAAAAAGGCTTCCAGTTTATAGTTTGAAAGCTATTGTCTCTGTGTTTAGTTTCCAGTTCAGAGCGTCACCAGTTTAAGAGGAACCACACCCAGACTGCTGCCACACAGACACAGATACACACACACACACACACACACACACACACACACAGAGACACACACACACACACACAGAGACAGAGACACACACACATACACACACACACACACAGAGACAGACACACACACAGAGACACACAAACACACACACACAGAGACACACACACACACACACACACACACACACACAGACACACATACACACACACACACACACACACAGAGACACACACACACACACACACACACACACACACACACACACACAGAGACACATCCAGACTGCTGCCACATCCCACTTTACACACACACCCACAAATATACACACACACACACACACACACACACACACACACACACACACACACACACACACACACACAGAGACACACATCCAGACTGCTGCCACATCCCACTTTACACACACACCCACAAATATACACACACACACACACACACACACACACACACACACACACACAGACACACAGAGACACACATCCAGACTGCTGCCACATCCCACTTTACACACACACCCACATATATATATATATATACACACACACACACACACACACACACACACACACACACACACACACACACACACACACACACACACACACACACACACACACACACACACACACACACACACACACACACACACACACACACACACACACATCCAGACTACTGCCACATCCCACTTTACACACACACCCACATATATATGTGTATATATATATATATATACACACACACACACACACACACACACACACACATAAAGACCTAGTGTAGCAGCTGTTATGCCCTCAGTGCTCTGTTTATTTTGTGAAACTGGAACTTGCATGTTTACATTTCCCTCTCTGAATATGAGAGAGCTTCACATTCTTCATCCATAGCTCCTCCGTTAGTGAGAGAGTATTTAAATTACAGTACCGGGACCGGTACCGGTACGCCTGCAGTCAGAACTCAGCTTGCTGGTTCAGAGTCGGAGGACGTGTGAATCCCGCAGCTTTAAAGGGATAGTTCAGAGGTTTTGTAAAGTTGTATGAGGTCCGTTATCTCTGCTCTCTTCAACACCACCAGAGTCCATTCATAAAATCAGTGTTTTTACGTCTCAGAACACGGGAGTTGCTGCTCTACCGCTGCCTCCATCGCTGAGTTAGTGTTTTGGTGTTTTTAAAGGGTTTGGAAGTAACCAAACTACACACGACGTTTCCCAAGTTTTTGTCGCTGTTTTGCAATTTTTTGGGTTTTTTTTGTTGATGTTTTTGTCGCATTTTTCTAGTTTTGTTTATGAAGTTAACGCCACTTTTTCAGAAATTTTTGCTGCTTTTTCCGACACGTTTCGTCGTTTTTTTTGTGTATGTTCTCAACACACACACACACACACACACACACACACACACACACAGACACAGAGAAAAAAAAAATTTAATATGTGATGTCAACCCCGAGTTACACCCTGAATGAGTGAGTCGATAGTGCTAGTCCACCATAAAAGGATAAAATGTTACAACCCCGAAATTTCTGAAGTTTTTGTGGTTTTTTCGCAGTTTTTTGTTTTTGAAGTTTCCGCCACTTTTTCAGAAAAAACTAACAAA
>NC_135874.1:28255947-28260947 GCF_031162955.1 Sander vitreus | reverse complement strand
ACCCCTCAGGCGTCTGTTCGAGGCGGAGTCTCAGGACCTGTTCAAGGACATCCAGAGTCTCCCGAGAAACGCAGCGCTCCGTAAACTCAACGACCTCATCAAGAGAGCGAGGCTGGCCAAGGTGAGACAGGAAGTGACACGTTGTGTTTGGAGTTAACCTCTCGCGGCCTCTGGATTAAACTAAACCCGAGCAGAGTTTCCATGTTTGGTTGGGTTTCAAAAGTCAGGAAAGGTGATCACTCTCACAGTTTGATCTCTGAGCATTTAAGAACAGACAGGGGTTAGCCTAGCTTAGCACAAAGACTGGGAGTGGATGGAAACTGTTAGCCTGGCTCCATCAACCAGGGATGCACTAATCCAAGTGATTGTTTTCACTCCATCTTTCTAAAAGTTTGTTTTAGAGTAACTGAAAGGGTAATTTGTATGCATTGGTGTCTAAGTGACCGATGTGAACAAACATCTTTGAAGTTGGTCCAATATTGAGCGAGAACGCCGTAACCGGCAGCCTAGAACCAAGGTGAAACGTAACCCTACAGGACAAATGTTCAGCTTCAGTTAGCCTCCACTAAAGGTTCTGTTGTTGACAGACTCAGGTTATTATTCTAAGTGTCTGACAACATTATGAAAGGATCCCTACAGAGATAGACCTTTTAGTTAAAGAGGAAGATCCTTTTAGTTTAACATGAAACAGCCCCGAAATCACCATCACCAGACTCCACCAGACTCCATGTAAATAATCAGGACTTTTAGCGTGTATAGAGCCGGCATATCTCCACCAGACTCCATGTAAATAATCAGGACTTTTAGCGTGTATAGAACCAGCGTATTTCCACCAGACTCCATGTAAATAATCAGGACTTTTAGCGTGTATAGAGCCAGCATATTTCCACCAGACTCCATGTAAATAATCAGGACTTTTAGCGTGTATAGAGCCAGCATATCTCCACATGTAAATGGGTGAATTAAGGGTTTATTTGTGGTGATTGTTGGAACAGTGGAAAGATGAACCAAGACAGCTTTTGATAGTTTTATTTAGTTTCTGTCCACTTTGAATGAAGTGTGTTTTACGTTGATAAAAGTCCTGATTATTTACATGGAGTCTGGTGGAGTTTGGTGATGGTGATTTCGGGGCTGTTTCATGTTAAACTAAAAGGATCTTCCTCTTTAACTAAAAGGTCTATCTCTGTAGGGAATATTAGAGGAATATTCACATTCATTATCCATGGAGCCAGCTTAGAGGAATATTGTCTTTTTCAGAATAAGAGCAAGAAAACGGAATATAATGTGCATGTAAAGTCCTTGTCCCTGGTTAGGCTTTGAGAAATGACTCACGTGGTAAAACATTATAAAGTAGACATACAAACTAACCATTGAAGCAGACAAACAGGCAGTCAGAGATGCATAAAAACTGACAGTAAAGCAAACATGGAGTAAAGACCAACGATACAGCAGACTGAGCAGAAACCTAGATGGTTAAAAGCTGACAATTAACCCTCGTCTTGTCTTCCCGTCGACCTGCAACTTTGTGTTTTTCTGGGTTGAAATTTCAACATTTTGTTGTTCTTTTACGACACTTTTCTCAATGTTTTTGGCGATTTTATTCAAATGTTTTTATTTTTTTGTCTTTTTTTTATTGTTTTTTTGTCAATTTTTTTCCATGTTTTTTGTTGCATTTTTGGCGTTTTTTTAATTTATTTTTTTTCACTTTTTTTGGTCTTTTTTCCCATTTTTTTGTCACTTTTTTGGCGTTTTCTTTTTTTTGTTTTGCCAATTTTTTTGGTGTTTTTTTCCAATTTTTTGTCACATTTTTGCCGTTTTTTAATTTATTTTTTCCAATTTGTTTGTCTTTTTTCCCATTTTTTTTGTCTTTTTTTTCCATTTTTTTGTGGCATTTTTGGCGTTTTTTAAATTTATTTTTTTCCACTTTTTGGGCTTTTTTCCCATTTTTTTGGCTTTTTTTTAATTGTTTTTTTCACTTTTTTCCAATTTTTTTCCCAATTTTTTTGGCGTTTTTTCCCAATTTTTTTCCAATTTTTTTGGCGTATTTTTGCCGTTTTATTTAATTTATTTTTTCCACTTTTTTTGTCTTTTTTCCCAATTTTTTTGTCGTATTTTTGGCATTTTTTTAATTGCTTTTTTTCTCACTTTCTTCCATTTTTTGTCACTTTTTTAAACAAGTTTTTGTCACCTTTGGCGATGTTTTTGATGGGTTTTTTTTTTTATCACTTTTTCAGATTTTTTTGGTCACTATTCAGCATTGTTCAATGTTTTCCTGCGTTTTGGTCACTTTTTCCAACGTTCTTTTGTCATAGTTCTGATATAGAAAGATTATTTTTTGGGGTATTTCCGCCTTTAATGGACAGGACAGCTAGGTGAGAAAGGGGAGAGAGAGAGAGGGAAGACATGCAGGAAATCATCACAGGTCGGACTCGAACCCCGGACCTCTGCGTCGAGGCATAAAACCTCTATCTATACTTGCGCCTGTTCTACCCACTGATCCAACCCGGCCACACGTAAACTGGTCAAATGTGACCCTACGACAACAGGCGGGTTAGAGCAAGCGGTCACATGAATACATAAACAGGCCGACGGATGTGACTAAGAATAAGAAATTGAGACATTTACTGGAATAACAATGAAGAATAAACAAAAGAGGAGCGTAAATCATACTGTGCTGTATCAAACATGTGACTTTTCTTTCATGAAACCTTCCGAGGAGGGAGGGAAGGAAGCTCTGAATGGTAAATCACAAGACTGAGATGTTGTGTGAAAGCTGACGGCGCTCCATCAGTCTGTCCGTGGCGTTTGAAGTTCAGAGTGTGGAGCTTCAAGTTTCTCTTGTTTCACTTCCTTCAGGAAATCCTTCTTTCTCTTCATGGGTTCAGTTTCCCTCACCCCCTCTTTCTCTTGCTTCCTTCACTTATTTAGCTATTTTAGACACCTTAAAGCATCTATATCAGTTTAAAGGGTAACTACCGGTTATATGTTTTTACATCCACGACCTTATTTCCCCATGTTTTTGAGTTTAAGTGACTCATAGGAACAACAATCGTTGACATTGGTCCAGTCTTGAGCAAGAAACAAGCTGCCATGTAAGTTAATAGTAATTGTGCAGCTTGTATTTACCTTCACAAAAGTTCTGTTTTTGCTGCTGACAGACTCAGATTATTATTCTAAGTGTCTGACAACATTATGGAAAGGATTTCTAAGGACGTCGACCTTTCTGTTAAAGAGTAAGAGCCTTTTATTAAACATAAAAACATTCGAGAGATTGCGTTCGCTAAACCCACCAGACTCCATGGAAATAAACAGTAATTTTAGCATCGTAAAACACACTTCATTCAAAGTGGACAGAATCAAAATAAAGCTATGAAAAGCCGTTTTGGGTCGTCTTTCCACTTTTCCAACCATCACAACTCTAGTTTTTGTTGAAATAAACACATAGTTTACCGATTTACATGTAAAGATATGTTGGCTCTATACACGCCAAAAGTCCTGTTTTTTTAAATGGAGTCTGGTGGGTTTAGCGCTAGAGACCTCAGAGCTGTTTCTGGTTAAACAGAAAGGTCTCAAAGAGATTTTAAAGGTCCATCTCTGTAGGGATCCTTTCATAATGTTGTCAGACACTTAGAATAATAATCTGAGCCTGTCAGCGGCAAAAGAGCACACGCCGAAATTACCCTTTTACGTGTACGCTATATTTAGAATATCTTCAGAGCGTCACCGTGCTGTCAGACGGCCCTTTACGACGGGGAACGGAAGCCGTTATCTCTGCTCTCTTCAACGCCACCAGACTCCTTTGATAAAATGAGTGATTTTACGTCGCAGAACACGGGAGCTGCTGCTCTACCGCTGCTTCCATCGCTGAGTTAGTTGTAGTTTGTTTAATTTCTAACCCTTTAAAACATCAAAGTCACACGATAACTAGGGCTGCATAGTACATTGTTTTATCGTCACGCGATATCAAGTGATGCATTAAACACATCTGGAAAGGCTGCGACATATCACGCCAAACACTCACTTTTTGTGTAGGTTGAAAGAAAATATCAGCAGAAAACAGTCATTCTTATTTAATGTTGCCTTTTATATTTAATCCAATGTTCAATGTGTTCAATAAAAGAAAATTGGAAATGATTTCCTTTCATTTGTGTTAAAACCAACAAGCAGTTTGAATACTGAAAGCTGCAGAACTGAGAACACTTAAACATCTGGTTATTTATCGCCGGTTATATCTTATCGTGATATTCAACAATGTGTATTTTCCTCATATTGTCAGTGGTGGAATGTAACAAAGTAAAAATACTTCGTTACATTGTTACTTTACTTAAGTACAATCAGTAGTGCATACTTTTGACTTTTACTTCGTTACATTTTGCAGCAATTATCTATACTTTGTACTCTGCTACATTTCTACAACGTCTCGTTACGTTTTCTCCTGCCAAAACTGCTTCCTGACCGTCACACGTTTGCAGTCCGCAGGGAAGCCTTCAGCAGCGGCTCCTACACCGCCACGCCAAGACCCGCCCTTCAATAGCATTCATTGGCCAGGCGCGTACCGCTCCCGGTACTGCTGCTGCTCCCGATACTCTGCTGGGTCATATGTGAAGCATCCGTTCACATCGGGTTAATATACAACCCGTATATCTATCTTAAAAACACTCCCGGTGCTCCTCAGCTGTGAAGCCACCTACTTGTTGTCCAAGCCCGTGTGTTCTCGCTAGATGAACGTGTGCTGCATTCACTGTCCCGTGGAAAATAATGTAAAGTGGACCTTCATGCAGATCACCCTGATAGATAACCAGAATTGTAAGTCATGATGTAAACTGGGCCACAGATGGTAAGCCCAAATACATTAACCTAAAACTAACTTAATTAAAATGCCACAGCCCATAGGCCTACTGTTTTATTTAATTATTAGAATATAGACGTTAAGAGAATAAATCGTTACGCAAGTACTCAGAGTCTGGTGGTCTTTGGAGAGAGAGGAGACAACGGCACAA
>NC_135874.1:28243447-28250947 GCF_031162955.1 Sander vitreus | reverse complement strand
CACACACACACACACGCAGACACCTACAAGACACGCACACACCTACAAGACACACGCACACACACAGACACACACACACACACACGCAGACACCTACAGACACGCATACCCTACAAGACACACACACCCTACACACAGACACACACAGCACACAGACACACACAGCACACACACGAGACGCACATTACACACACGCAGACACACGACACATACAGACACACACACACACACAGAGACACACACACACACAGACACACACACACACACACACACACACACACACACACACACACACACACACACAGACAGACAGACACATGCAGACACACACACACAGACAGACAGACAAACACATGCAGACAGACACACACACACACACACACACACACACACACTCACACACACACACACACACACACACACACCCAGACACACACAGACACGCACACACGAGACACACACACACACACACACGCAGACACACACAGAGACACACACACAGAGAGACACACACACACACGCAGACAGACACACACACACACACACGCAGACACACACAGAGACACACACACACACACACACACACACACACACACACACACAGACACACACACACAGACAGACAGACACACACACACAGACACACACAGACACACACACACACACACACACACACACACACACACACACACACACAGACAGACAGACAGACAGACAGACACATGCAGACACACACACACACAGACAGACACACACACGCAGACAGACACACACACACACACACACACAAAAACTCTTCTTTGTAATAAATCCAGTAAATATGAAGCTTTGCATATCGATAATGTTGGACCGTGGATCATTGAATCGATGTATCGATCCAGCAGCGCCCCCGGCGAGGACTGGAGCGCTAACGGCAGCGCTGAGCGAAGCGCCAAAGACACTGAGCTGAGAGGAAAAGTCCAAATGTACAAAATCACCCAACTTTCTTTC
The DNA here is from genome assembly GCF_031162955.1 of Sander vitreus. NCBI lineage: Eukaryota > Metazoa > Chordata > Actinopteri > Perciformes > Percidae > Sander > Sander vitreus. The sequence goes on along the minus strand of NC_135874.1, from coordinate 28,249,957 downwards.
CTTCTTGTCTTTCTTTCTGCCGCCGATGCTCGGACCAACACGAGAACCGATCAGCTGACTGACGGAAAGCTCACGAGTCAAAGTTTAGGAAGACCTGACGAGGAGCTCGACATCAGGAGGATCCTCAGCCGTCAACTCAACCGCTAATCCCGCCGTTACGTAGCGCTGCGGGTCGCCACGGACTTGTTACTCGTCCACTCTGATCCACAGGGTTGGGATTCATTTAGATTTCTGATTTGATCTGTTATCGATTCATTATCATGTTTATTTACCATTTATCTTGGCTCCGTTTGGTTGGACACCAAAACTACCTTAAAATGATCAAAAGATTCTGGGTTTCTACAATTGTTTCGATGTTTTTGTTGCTTTTTTCAATACAGATAGACACACACACACACACACACACACACACACACACACACACACACACACACACACACACACACACACACACACACACACACACACACACACACACACACACAGACACACACATAGACACAGACACACACACACACACACACACACACACATAGACACAGACACACACACACACACACACACACACACACACACATAGACACAGACACACAGACACACACATAGACACAGACACACACACACACACACACACACACACACACACAGACAAACACACAGACAAACATAGACACACACACACACACACACACACACACAGACACAGACACACACACACAGACACACACACACAAATGATCAAAAGATTCTGGGTTTCTACAATTGTTTCGATGTTTTTGTTGCTTTTTTCAATACAGATAGACACACACACACACACACACACACACACACACACATAGACACAGACACACAGACACACACACACACACACACACACACACACAGACACACACACACACACACACATAGACACACACACAGACACAGACACACACACATAGACACACACACACACACACACACACACACACACACACACACACACACAGACACACACACACAGACACACACACACATAGACACAGACACACACACACACACACACACACACACACACACACATAGACACAGACACACACACACACACACACACACACACACACACACACACACACACACACACACACACACACACACACATAGACACAGACACAGACACACACACACACACACACACACACATAGACACACACACACACACACACATAGACACACACACACACACACACACACACACACACACACACACATAGACACAGACACAGACACACACACACACACACATAGACACACTAACATTAATTATCATGTTTATTTACCATTTTTTATTGGGTCCCAGTTTGGTTTAGACACCAAAACTACCTTAAGTTGATCATTTTTTCAATGTTTTTGTCCATTTTTTCAATACAGATAGTTGGAGATCTCCCCCCCCACTAATGTTGAACCCAAAGTCACGCCCCTGGGTTGACCTAAAGACTGAATGCCAAAACGTCTCCTCACTTTTATCCCGTTGTGGATTGCTCAGATCGTCTAGTTTCAGATGATACCAACACCTTCGCTCTACCTTTGAAACGCAGCCTCTTAAACGATGATTTGGGGATTTTATGAATCGATATCGGATCATTGAAATGAATCGATATGAAACTGGAAAAATCTATATTTTAAACCCAGCCCTGACTTTTGAATAAACCGGCCAGCAGACAAACAACAAACTGTGGAAGTCAAAATAATATAATATGCTTTTATTTTGGTAAGATCCTTTATATTGTACAGCTGCTTTTCAGTTAATTAAAGAATAAAAGCTGTAAAGTAGCCTCATCCTGCTTTAATTGAGACATTTTATTTTGAAAGGGGACAGAATAATCTGGATATTTAACTTCCTGTCTTACTTATTTTAGGAGAATCAGCGAGATCAGACCTGTAATTACTGTCTCCATCTTCACTTCAAGACGGAGTCAGTTCAAAAGATAACGTCTAACAACACAAACACAAAGAATATTTTAGTAGTTCAACAGAAAATCTTTCATATTTTATTAAAAAACAGCAAAGAAAACACACACACACACACACACACGCAGACACACACACACGCAGACACACACACACACACACACACACACACACACACACACACACACACACACACACACAGACACAGACACAGACACACACACAGACACACACACACACGCAGACACAAACACACACGCAGACACGCACACACACACACACACACACACAGACACACACACGCAGACACACACACGCAGACACACACACACACACACACAGACACACACACACACACACACACACACACACGCAGACACAAACACACACACACACACACACAGACATACAGAGAGAAAATGTATCACCAATAAATATGATTGTAGGACTTTTACTTGTATTTTTACAGTGTGGTGTTAGGATCTGAGTACTTCTTCCAGGACGCAGAGTTCCCGGGGGTCAGTCTGTCCTTTTTGAACAGCCCTCATTTAGGACGAGATGACGCTCGCTCGCCGGCCGCAGCTCGCCCGTTAACGCGTCCTCCGGGACGGACAGCGTCCTGGAATGCGTTGCAGTTGGCAGTTTGTTGCTTCCTCACATTGTGAAGCAGAGACGAGGAGAGACGGTGACCTCTGACCCCGCTGACTGCTGACTCTCCTCTTCATGGAAACAGCTTCATTAGTGAGAGGGTAAATTCAGTATTTTTCAACCTGGAAAACAACCTCATGCATGAGTGACGTGATTTGGTCCAGTATTGAGCGAGAACCGCCAATTTCCGTTCTGTTTTTTTGCCACTGACAGACTCAGATTATTATTCTAAGTGTCTGACAACATTATGAAAGGATCCCTACAGAGATAGACCTTTTAGTTAAAGAGGAAGATCCTTTTAGTTTAACATGAAACAGCCCCGATATCACCATCACCAAACTACACCAGACTCCATGTAAATAATCAGGACTTTTAGCGTGTATAGAGCCAGCATATCTCCACCAGACTCCATGTAAATAATCAGGACTTTTAGCGTGTATAGAGCCAGCATATTTCCACCAGACTCCATGTAAATAATCAGGACTTTTAGCGTGTATAGAGCCAGCATATTTCCACCAGACTCCATGTAAATAATCAGGACTTTTAGCGTGTATAGAGCCAGCATATCTCCACATGTAAATGGGTGAATTAAGGGTTTATTTCAACCAAACCAGAGTGGTGATTGTTGGAACAGTGGAAAGATGAACCAAGACGGCTTTTGGTAGTTTTATTTAGTTTCTGTCCACTTTGAATGAAGTGTGTTTTATGCTGATAAAAGTCCTGATTATTTACATGGAGTCTGGTGTAGTTTGGTGATGGTGATTCCCAGATAACCAGAGGTGTCCACATACTTTTGGACGTATAGTCTGCATATAAAGTTACTGAGTGAATATCTCAACCGTTAGATCACTACTGTAAGATCGTTAGCCTGATACGCTAACGTTAGTTGCTAACGTTAGAGCAGATGAACACTGACAGGTCAGTCAGCTTTAAACGCCACCTGGGAAACCATACTTTTTTTTTCCATTTGCTCTCAAAAAATTATGAAATGAGTCGTTAAAAAGCGACAAAAGCAGCCATGACTCTTCAGTAATTAAAGATTTCTGAATGTGCCTTAAATCACAACAGAAAGTTACCTTTTTTACACCTACGCCTGCCGTCCCAGATATCAGCCACAAGACAACGCTATGAACGCTCAACGTGTATTTAGACTGAATATGCAACACGGTCTCACGGCAGTTCTTGAAATGGTTACGTTTTTTTAAATCTATTGATTTGTGTACCGGACACGATTATGTCGTTTTTTTTCATCGTGCTCAGCACGAAATGGGAATGGGAAGCATCTATACAGAGGTTGGGTTTAGAAGAACGGGGAAAGGACACGTCACACGGAATGGGAAGCATGTAGGCTATACGGAGGTTGTGTTGAGGAAAAGAAGAACGGGGAAAGGAACCATCAACCGTCAACAACGGGGAAATAGAACGCCACACACAGGACTTTCACCCCTCCAGTCCTGTGTTTGACCCATCCACCCCCCCCCCCCGGACCATCCTCCCTATCCCAGACTGATCTCACTAAGTGGCGTATGGTTGACACGCCAATTGGTATGCCGTTTCTGTGTGTTATAAAGACCTCCATTGACCTACATTACATGTGAATTATCACCGTAGTGAGTAGTATGAAAGGATGGAGGTTGGTTGGTTGGTTGGTTGGGGGGGGATGGGTCAAACACAGGACTTTCACCCAGGAGAGCGGGGTTCACGTCCCGCCTGGGGCATTTATCAACTGTTGTTTTTTTTGTTTTTTTAATGAGGCCTTCCCAAATGTTCTTTTCCTAAACCCAACCGTTTGTTTTCCTAAGCGTGACGTTGGTTACCGTCGTGTTTTTGTCGGGTTTTTTTAATGTTACTAAAGCCTTTCCCAATGTTCTTTCCCTAAACCCAAACTTTTTTTTACACGCGTGTGACGTTCTCGTGATAACACGGTATGTTTACATCCCCTGTATACAGCGCAGACATACACGTGGATAGCTGAAAATGCGTACGGATGACACGCCATTTGGCTTAAGGAAAGTGGCGTGTATACGCAAAGTCATGATGCCATGTTGCCTATGCGGATTTTCGGGTTTTCATACTACTCCCTACCGTAGTCGTGCTGCACGTGTGATCACAAAATCTGCTTCCCATTGACATACATTACATGTATTATTACAAATATACTTCAGCATATGATATATAGTTCAAATGAGCATATTGAATGCATGTTGCACAGTACATGCACACAGCTGCAGTTCTATCTATTGTTTGATTTCTGCTGTCATCATAGGTAACATGAAATCCTAAATGTTCCCACACACCAGACTATATACGATGCTGGAGCATCCTCCAGCTCCGGGTAGTCTTCCTCATCTCTCCCACCTGACATCTCTACAGTCTTCCTCATCTCTCCCACCTGACATCTCTACAGTCTTCCTCATCTCTCTCACCTGACATCTCTACAGTCTTCCTCATCTCTCCCACCTGACATCTCTACAGTCTTCCTCATCTCTCCCACCTGACATCTCTACAGTCTTCCTCATCTCTCCCACCTGACATCTCTACAGTCTTCATCATCTCTCCCACCTGACATCTCTACAGTCTTCCTCATCTCTCCCACCTGACATCTCTACAGTCTTCCTCATCTCTCCCACCTGACATCTCTACAGCCTTCCTCATCTCTCCCACCTGACGTCTCTACAGCCTTCCTCATCTCTCCCACCTGACATCTCTACAGTCTTCCTCATCTCTCCCACCTGACGTCTCTACAGCCTTCCTCATCTCTCCCACCTGACGTCTCTACAGCCTTCCTCATCTCTCCCACCTGACATCTCTACAGTCTTCCTCATCTCTCCCACCTGACATCTCTACAGTCTTCCTCATCTCTCCCACCTGACGTCTCTACAGTCTTCCTCATCTCTCCCACCTGACGTCTCTACAGTCTTCCTCATCTCTCCCACCTGACATCTCTATAGTCTTCCTCATCTCTCCCACCTGACATCTCTACAGCCTTCCTCATCTCTCCCACCTGACGTCTCTACAGCCTTCCTCATCTCTCCCACCTGACATCTCTACAGTCTTCCTCATCTCTCCCACCTGACGCCCTCTACAGTCTTCCTCATCTCTCCCACCTGACGCCTCTACAGCCTTCCTCATCTCTCCCACCTGACATCTCTACAGTCTTCCTCATCTCTCCCACCTGACGTCTCTACAGTCTTCCTCATCTCTCCCACCTGACGTCTCTACAGCCTTCCTCATCTCTCCCACCTGACGTCTCTACAGCCTTCCTCATCTCTCCCACCTGACGTCTCTACAGTCTTCCTCATCTCTCCCACCTGACATCTCTACAGTCTTCCTCATCCTCATCTCTCCCACCTGACATCTCTACAGTCTTCCTCATCTCTCCCACCTGACATCTCTACAGTCTTCATCATCTCTCCCACCTGACATCTCTACAGTCTTCCTCATCTCTCCCACCTGACGTCTCTACAGTCTTCCTCATCTCTCCCACCTGACATCTCTACAGTCTTCCTCATCTCTCCCACCTGAAGTCTCTACAGTCTTCCTCATCTCTCCCACCTGACATCTCTACAGTCTTCCTCATCTCTCCCACCTGACATCACTACAGTCTTCCTCATCTCTCCCACCTGACATCTCTAGTCTTCCTCATCTCTCCCACCTGACGTCTCTACAGTCTTCCTCATCTCTCCCACCTGACATCTCTACAGTCTTCCTCATCTCTCCCACCTGACATCTCTAGTCTTCCTCATCTCTCCCACCTGACGTCTCTACAGTCTTCCTCATCTCTCCCACCTGACGTCTCTACAGTCTTCCTCATCCTCATCTCTCCCACCTGACGTCTCTACAGCCTTCATCATCTCTCCCACCTGACGTCTCTATAGTCTTCCTCATCTCTCCCACCTGACATCTCTAGTC